>NW_009936373.1:0-248 GCF_000696875.1 Nestor notabilis | reverse complement strand
CAGGTGCACTGACATCTGCATGTCCATCTCCCAGGCCAGGCTTTGCGCTCATGTATGTCCTGTTTTCCATTCCCTTTTTTGCTTGCTCACTGTGATGGGGTTGCTCAGATGACTTTTGTCTTGTCTTGCAGTTGTATCAACCAGGCAGAGCATCTGGAGGTAGAAGAGCCTGGCCAGCGGAGGATCAATTGCCTTGCAAGTGTAACTGTATAAATAAACCATATTTTATATATATATTTTATTTTTTT
>NW_009936372.1:0-11815 GCF_000696875.1 Nestor notabilis | reverse complement strand
GGGACGCTGAGCTCCCCCCGCCCCGGTGTTCAAGGCGTCCTCTCTGGAGATAAGTTCTTTCTTTGTGAGGAAGATTTTCTGATTTAAAACACATCAGACAATGTCATGGGCCTGAAAGTATTCGCAGCCCTGACTGTCCCAGCCCACCCTCCCATGGCTCCCCCCACCTAAGCTGTGCCCAGGATCCCACATTTGTTCCCTTGGAGAAAATTGGCTGGTAATATTGAGCAGAGATAACCAAAAGGCAGAGGTATATTCACTAAGTACATAATCTGCTTTTGTTTTAAACCTTTCCTGAGGATTTACCACTTATCTTCAGATCCTTCACTGACATGAAGCTTTCTTCCCACTCATTTTCACTGTAGGAATAGGCAAATGCATTACTTTCCAAGACACATTGTCCCAGTGAAATGTTTTGAGATCCTTTCATTGCATAAAATGTTCACATACGAGAAACCTGAAAGCAGAAAACTACAGAACAATTCCTTTGTGAGGATCTTCCCTCTCCTTGCAAATCTGTCTGAATTCTCAGGAACATATCTCATATAGAAAATTTTAGATTGTTCTGGAAATTGTCCCTGGTGTAGAATCAGTATAAAAGTGGGCTGGTTCTTCAGCTTAGGGCAAGAGGCTGTCACAGCAGTACATTAGCTGGGGCCATTCCTTAGATGCATTTCACAGATGGTGGCCACTGTGTCAGACAGCTGCTCCAAGATAGTCTGTTGCAACAAATAAACGTCACTAGAAGACAAAGGAAAATAGTAGCATTGCTACTTTTACTACAAGTGCATCTCTAAACATAAACAATGGTATAGAAGTCTTCTGGAGTAATCAGTCTCATGTACAGCCAGCCATAAGAAGAAAAAGTATTTTCCAAATAATTGTGATATTTTAATTAAGTTGCATACTTGTGAATTAAGTAAAAATACATTTGAAATTCACTGCTTGTGAGCTGATATTTCAGAATGAAAATTTTCCAGGGCTGTCAAATTATCTTGCATTTTTAAGACTTCTGAATATTTCAGAATAAACCTTTAAGGGTTTTTTGGGTTTTTTTTTTTTTTTTTTTTATTAATCAATTAAGAGTGGAAACCAGGAATCTGTCTAGTTGCTAATACCTTCCAACGAAAGTTGTGTTGCCCACTTTAGGTTCTTTTTATCAGTACTATCTGGAAGTATTCAGGAAATGAGATTAATTTTTCATATTTTCCTGTAATCGTGAATGGGGGAAAGAAAATCTCTTTTATGTTTTTGTGGTTTAATGCTTCAAATTTTTAGCATTTATAATTTAAATTATGAAAGTTCTGAGTACATGACATGTGTGTACATGTTCATGTTTATAATTTCATATGGAATCTCAGTCTACATAAAATTATAAATCTTTTCTCAAGATAAACTTTTTCAAAGCTCTCCTGGATGGAAAAAAGTGTATTAACTAACTTAAGCCTTTTAAATGCAATAATAAAAATGGTTATGTTGGATCAGTTAGAGGGAAATCCTGTAAGAAGCCTTTTCCTTGTAAAGCCTTTCTATTATGGGCTGAAATATTGACTGAATTCATACAGACAACTTATCCTCTAAGACAGCTACTCTAGCTGACTCTGCTTTGAGCAGTGGGGTTGGAATAAATGATCTCTAGAACTCTCTTTGAACCTCAGCTATTCTGTGGTTCTGCTACAGTGCTTTCAGTGCAGAGGTCTGGTTGTTAGGATGGTCTTGAGATTCCAGGTGTGGCCTCACCAGTGCTGAGAAGGGAAGAATCACATCTTTTGGTCTGCTGGCAGCATGCTTCCTAGCACAGCCAGGGTGCTGTTGGCCTTTTTTGCTGTAAGAGTGCATTGCTGGATCATGGTCAGCTTGTTGTCCACCTGGACTCCAAGGTCTTTTCCTGAAAAGCTGCTTTCCAGCTGGTTGGCCTCCACTGTGTAGAGGTCCCTGAGGTTATTCCTTCCAAGAGGCAGAACTTCACCTTTCCCTTTGTTGAGCTTTATGAGGTTCCTTTCTGCCTCTTTCTCTAGTCTGTTGAGGTCCCCCTGAATGGCAGTGCAACCATCTGGTGTATTGCACCAGACGACTCTATATTTATATATGTACTCATTATTTTGAGAAAGCCTTTATGGATCATGAAGACAGAATATAGAGAATAATTCCAGAAACAGCCTGTTAATTTTGCAGGAAACTAAATTTATCTCATTTATTCAGCTATATATGAATACTGCTTTAGCTGAAGTCAGTATATATTCAGATATAGTTATCTACATAATCAAAGATTTGGTTAAACCAGACACTGAAAAAAGTAATTTACTTTTTAAGTACATTCCATGTCTCATGTTCTAGGAAGCACTGCATGATCATTTATTCACATGCCCACTTTCACGGGATGGCTTCACTGCATTAGCAGAATAAAGATTTGGAATTCACTGTCAAGGAAGGATTCATGAAAAACAGGAATCTAATAGATACAGTGGGTAAACAAACCCAGCAAACTAATCCATGTCTAATCAAAGATGTTCAGTCTTTAAGTTGCTATCAGTATTCAAAACAGACTAAACATAAATTTTTGAGTTGAAACACATGAGCTTGAATCATAAGAACTCTACAGACTCTTCCAAAGAAGAAAAACAATTCAGCTTTGCTTGTTAACTTTTCAGGATGGATACTTGCCCAATAAATTTTGCAGCACATGGGATTCTTTTTCCCATAGCAAACATATAGTTCTCTTTCTTCACAGGTAAGCAAAGTTAAAGATACATTCTTACTGATATAGGGACACTTTTTTCTGTACTTCTGTAATTAAGATATACATACTGCTCTTTTACAGTCAGAATATCCCAGTTACCTGTTGCTATGTCCCACTCATACACATTCTTACACTGGATTATAAATCCAGGTGACTTTCAGCTTTCTTTGTTGGGCAGATGTACAACATGAAGCACCTTTTACTCAATCCTGTGGGATTTTAAGTGATTTATTGTTTACTGCTGACTATCTTTTTCCCTTCTCCAAGTCAGTAAAAACAGATTGAGATTTTTAATGAACACTTGTTTATAATAGCTACCTTTTACTTGATTCCTTACAAGAGAACCCCTTAGAAATACTAGGTGAAAATCATATCAATGAAAAATTATCCTTGCCCTAAGTTTTACTGTTGAAGCTTTTTTTTTTTTTTTCTTTTTTTTAAACTTTTCCAATTAGATTTACTTTTCAGATATTTAGGTCTATCTTCACTCACTTAATTTTATCAATTAGCCCTATGGTACCAACTATAAGAGCATCATACATAACCAGCTCGCTCCCTAGTCTCTTAAAACAGTTTCTTGGGAACATGTACTTTATTTTTGTCCACATACGCCCAGGAGAAACTTATGCTGTTCCTCCTGCTGGCATAGATTTTCTACCTATCATGGCTCAAGCACAGCTGGCAACTTGGAACTACTCAGTCGCTCGCTCACTACCCCCCCTGCCTTCCTTCCTCCCCCTGCTCCCAGAGGGGTGGGGAGGAGAATCGGAGGAATGTAACTCCCACAGGTTGAGGTAACAGCACTCCAGTAACTAAGGTATAATACAAACCACTACTGCTACCAATAATAATGATAAGAGGAATAACAAGGGGAGAGGACACAACTGCTCACCACCCGCCGACCGATACCCAGCCCGACCCGAGCAGCGATCTGGGCCTTCCGGGTAACTCCCCCGTTATATACTGGGCATGACGTGCTGTGGTATGGAATACCCCTTTGGCCAGTTTGGGTCAGGTGTCCTGCCTCTGCTTCCTCCTGGCTTCCCCTCCTCTCTGGCAGAGCATGAGACTGAGAAAGTCCTTGGTCAGAGTAAACATTACTTAGCAACAACTAAAAACATTGGCGTTATCAGCGTTGTTCCAAGGCTGAATGTCAAAACCACAGCACTGCACCAGCTACTAAGAAGGAGAAAAATGACTGCTGTAGCTGAGCCCAGGACACTACCTAAGCCCATTTGCAATTCACGTAACCCTTCGTATCTCTAAACCAGTGAAGAGTAAGAAAAATGAGACATTATATGCCAGAGAGGATATTGAAAAGAAGACATTCTAGATTAGTTATTTCAAGTATTAAGCTATGACTAAGAAAAATACTATGATGACAGCAGAACTCAAAATAATGTCAGCAGCAAGATGTGAAAAGGCTTATGAGGGTTTTGGAGCATCCAGTCTGACAGAAGTTCTGCTGGGAGTGGAGTTGCAGCCTGAAGACTTCAGAATTCAAGGTCATTGTTCAAACAGCAGGCTAGTCAAAGATATGTTCATATACTTGAACAAGCATTGACCTGTGCAGGAAGACTGTGAGCAAAATAAAGGACCATTGTATTAAACATGCAAAAATATTTGTCATAAGGGGAAAGTAACAGGAAATCGTAAAAATTTAACACAAACTATTCTGTTAGTTCCCTTTTACATGGGCTGATCCCAAAGGAAACACGCAAAACGAGTATTTCCACATCATGAATGCACTGGGTATTCCTTGCATGTCTGGGACTGTCCATGGATTGCTTGGTACCCAGAAGTACTTCTGGGTCTGTTCTTCTGCAATATTTCTGTTGTTTTGAGCAAAAGGAGAAGACAAGGAAGAAACTGTAATGGGATACTGCAGCATCCAAGCTGACCAAAATACTGGCCAGTATGAGCTAGTTACTTTGTCAAAAGTGTGTGAAAGAATCATACAATTTAAAAACTGGAGGAACTGTGGCTTAGTCCAGAAAATTAGAGCTAATGGTTTTACCTAACTACAGATTTTAAAATGAAACAAGAAAACAGTTTTTTCCATTGCCTGTGAAACGAACTTTGGCATGCTGTGTCATCTGCAAAAATATTCCTAATAAGATGGTATATATACTTTGGATGGCACAATATTTTGTTTGTCTACAAACTTTTGTGGATCTCATCTCTGAATCTGTAGCCTTCCTGGCTGTTGTACTACTGGCATAGGCTTTTGTTCATTTTTGTTTCCCCTGTTGCCTCTTATGTTGCTGAACAAAAAATCTCACCTACTCTGGTAACAAATACCATTAGCTATGTTTCACTAAGTTCCACTTTCTGTTGTAAATCCAAAGGTTCCCATTTCCTCACTTTAGAACATAGCTGAAAACTATAGTTCAAGCTGAAGTATTGCAGCCAGACACATATGGTCAAATTTCATGTTTCACAGGGAACATTCATAAGTAGTTTTAACAAGGTCTCCTAAAAGAATTCCACACGCAACATGAGGTTGAGATTTCATAACAAATTAAGGGACACATTGTGACTATAGGAAACTTTCAATTTGACAAGTTATTTTTAAATAGCCTTGCAGTATGCGTAGGTAGCCTATTTCTAAAACAGAGTCATAGTAGATTTTGCCTCTTCAAGAAGTGGGTCTTGATGCTGGCTTGCTGATAAATCTTTTCAGTGAAGCAGGACCATAGTGCTGAGGAAATTATCCATCACTATGGATGTCTATCATACCTTAGTTTTCAGAAAATTCCCAAATACTAGATGAATATTTTATGATGATGTTTAGCATTGAGCACCCAACCCAACCTTATAAATGACTCTTCTGTATAATTACCACATTAGTCACTCTGTAAGATTGAGTCTGATGAATTATTCAAACAGTTCTGCAGAGCTGCTGGTTCAGGGCCCTCTGTAAGGGCACTTTAAAACTCTCTTGCTAAACTTTGAAGTAGTAAGGAGGCAAAGAAATGCAGTTGAAAGGAAAGAGAAACACCGATTTTTATTGCCATATGAAGAGCATTTAGAAGTAGAAGGGAAGATACATACAGGACATGGAAGCTAAGACAAAAGAAATCTAAAAGTCCTTAATTAAAAAACAAACAGAAAAAAAGAAAAACCCAAACCAAAAACCAAAACCAAAACAACAGAAAAAAAGATTTATTAAAACAAGACTCAGAACCACCTTCTTTGTAGAGACCAGTTGAATCCAATAAAGGTGGTCTGAAAAGGTCCACTGTATGAAGATATACTATGTACTCAAATAAATGAATTCTGCTTTTAATTTAATTAACACATTTTTATCTCTCTTCACAGTCTGTTTGTGAAATAACTGGTTTTTCAGAAAAAATTTAGAAAAATTTAGAAATTTTTTAAAACAAGTTTTAGCTTGAGGATGGCTTGTAGAGGGTTTTTTTGATACCTCTGTCTGTCTTGAGTTGTCATTATCATGTAAGTAACTGGTCAGATCAGTCAAATGATATTATTTGCTTACTGTTTGATTTATGGTAACTGGTAAAGAAAGGGCAAATTGGATGAAGTCACAGTGCTTTTCACTAATTTAGGAAGAGTGGCAAATGGCTGTATAGTAAGGAATTGTAAGGGCATTCTAAAAACTTTATTATCTTAACTGCTTTACTTATTTCTTTTTCTTTCTGAAATGTTCACTAGAAAACCTGTGCTATTTAAACTGTCTCAGGAGAAACATGATGTCCACTTTAGAGTGAATGCCAATCACCAGTCAATCTATAGGTCAAATTTATTAATTGCATCTACATGATGGCTTTAACTGGGGCTTCTCTTAAGGTCTTTCTCTCGTAAGTTACCTCTAATGCACTTTCAGAGGCAGAGCATCACCTTGACTTCTTTAGATATCACTATAGGGGCCTGCATGGAACCAAGAGCTATAATCAGATGAGCACAGAATTAAATCCAGCAGCCATTTCAGGCCAAAGACAAGATGTTCACTTGCTGCTGTCAGCCCTAACCTGTAGTAAAAAATACTCAAGCCAGAGAGTAGTAAGAACACATCTAAATCGCAGTGAAGGTCTGAAACTGGAAGTTTTAAAATAAAATTAATACTATATCTTAGTGACAAAAAGTTGTGCTATGGTTTTAGTTACAGTAGTTTATAGAATGTAGGAAAAAAAATGCTGTCTACTTCAGAATATAAAAAAGAATTGGATTTTGTTGACAATGTTGTCCCATTTCATCAGGTTATTTCCATCTGTTGCCATGAATTAGATTTCTGGTTTTGATTTCATTAGGGATACACATCTTTATTATACTGCCTCTGATACTTTATATACCTGAGCAACACTTGTGAGGCCACACTTGGAGTGCTGTGTCCAGTTCTGGACTTTCCGGTACATGAGAGATGTTAATATAACAGCAAAAGGCCAAGAAGGTGATTAATGAACTAGAGCATCCTTCCTATGAGGAAAGGCTGTGAAAGCTGGGATTGTTTAGCCTGCAGAAGACAAGGCTTGTGGGTCTTGTTGAGGTACATACCTGAAGGAAGGATGTGAAGAAGACAGAACCAGACTCTTTTCAGTGGTATCCAGTGTTAAGACAAGAGGCAAAGGGCACAATCTGAAAGACAGGAGATTCTGCCTGAGCATAAGGAGAAACACTTTTTTGCTGAAGGTAACTGAGCAATGCACAGATTGCCCAGAAATTTTATGGGGTCTCTATCCTTGGAGGACCCCATCTAGAGCTTCCCCATCAATCTCTTTGGGCTACTTATGAAATGAGTAAATTCTGTTAATGTAACTCTTTAGTATTTGTTTAAAAAAAAAAAAAAATGTGGCAGATGCATTTCTCCTTTTCCCTTTCTCCAGAAAACAAATGGGAAGTTCCCACAGGTGACTATTGTATAATATGGCACAAATTTCATAGACTGGAGGCAGGTTTCAGCTCAGTAGTGTTTATGAAATGCACCAATCTGGTTTATGTAGTCATGACTCCCTCTAGTGATGTCTACAGAGTCTACCATATTCTCATACCAGATGGATTCTTGAAATAAGTGCCTCATGGATTTTTCTGTACTCATTGAACTCCATCGACTGTTGAGTTATGCTTTATTCATATATAGGTTTTAGCATCAAGAAGCCTTGATTCACAGTGGGTCAGATCTGATGGCACTGACGCATGCTAGAAAATTTGAAAATAAACTGTGGAAAAAATGATCCAGAAATAAGGAAATAATATCTAAATTACCTTAAATTGTAATACTTTTAATATGCAAATAAGTTGCAAATAAGTCTTATGGTATAAGCAGAATTAAAATGTCAGAATTTATAGCATATAAATTAGACATCTCAGTTTAATTGAGCTCCAGTGCTAGCCAATGCTCAATCACTGAAAAGTTCCATAAATCCTAGTTCTGATCATTAATGTGTTGTACTTTTTATGGATGGGTGCTTTTCTGTGAATCTGATTTTCTGATGCCTGATCAGAGAGCAGCTATAGATGCTTTGTTTATTGTCAGCATTCTGGGGTGCTCCAATGAATAGTAACTTGCAAGCCAATTTGCACCCCCAGGGAAGAGAAAATAAGAAATTAATTCCTTTATCCCTGATTCCTCATACCAGACGTGTGACCGTTAATTGCATTCACAGGATCTTATTCAGAATAAATAGATAAAACTTAAACCACAGGTGTGCCAATGGAATAATACATCATTGCAAGTTTTATTGTTGAAATGAAATACTGTTGCATGTATCTTTTCTCCAAATCACTGTGTCGCTTTGTCTGTTTAACTTCAATTTCAGAACTGTATGAAAACAGTAACAATGCTTTCTATAATCTCAGTTGTGAGACTTTATTTTTTACTAATCAGTACCAAATTAAAGTAGGAGTTTAAAGCAATCAAATTCTCTCCAGTGAATTACAATACAACACCCCTGAGTGATAGTTCACGACAAAAGAATATGTGTCCACTGAGAGCAATGTTATAAATACGGACAGTAGATAAGTGATTGAGATTAGAATATTAAGTAGTCTTACTGTCCTGCACTGCATTACTCCTTATCTCCACCTTGAAGGTGGTATTACATGCACTATATTTGCTTAATGGATGATCAATATTCTTTCAGCTCTAAACCAGAATGAGTCACAGGGACCTTTTTCAGGTGAGGAACATTGCAAATTCTTTACAGGCCAAGCTTGTGAAATGATAACACTAGGAAATAATGTATTCCGCACTCACAAATAGTGCAAAATGCCTTAAAGAAATAAAATTTTAAGTCTTCATACAATAGGAAAATACCTGCTTTAGAAGATGATTTGTAGCTTTCTTTGGAAAAATGTAAGCATACCTCAAAAAACAGAACTCAGTAAGTTAAGGTTCACCTGAGGCAACTTATTTTGTATACTAAACCTAAATCTCCAGTTCAAAAATTGATCCACATATACAGCAGCAAAACTGTTTCAGGTATGCAGAATTTTATCTTGTTACAGAAAATATTGGGTGTTTTATCCTCTAAATATCAGTGTTTCTTTCTTCCTTTAATTTATACAAAGTAGAAAAGAATCCTAGCCATTTTCACTTGGTTCCCTTTTTATGTTTTAAATAAAGGATTTTTTTTTCCTTACATATAAATTTTTACATGCCCTTGAAACTGAAGGAAAAGCAGCCACAACTGTCTTTATTCTATTTACAACCACCTCCAAAACTCTCTGCTATTTCCACATAATGGAGACATAGGCAAATTCCAAAGCATACTGTGACCTTTGTTATGTTTGGGGAGAGACTGAATGAAATTCCCAAGCTACCCAACCTCCTCTTAAACTAGTCTTCTGGAAATTCTCTCTTGTTTCAGTTGCAAAATATTAAGTTGGTACTATTGCTTTAATGACATATAGGGAACTTGTATTTTCATTTTTTTTTTTTTTTACTTTATTCAGAGATTTTTACATCTTTAAAATTTTGGAGATTATTATCAGAAGATCTGCACTTTTTGACATAACAAGAGAAGCAAAGTAGCTTTTGACTGAGGCATATCTGTAAATTTACTGTAGGATCATGAGAAATTTTAGGAAGTTTTCAGTATATGATAGTGAGGGTGAACAGGAAGAGACAGAAATCTGTGATGCAGGTAAAGACAGAGCTGTAAACTTGCAAAGTTCTGGTGATTTAGATTGAGGGTCAGAGAATTCAAAAGTCTTCAAGCATTTTGAATGTCCTGCATCTTTCAAGCCAAAAATTTTGTGTTTATGAATTAGTGCCATCAGCTGTCACTTAAGAAACAAGGATAGAACAGGGTAAGTTTACAATTTATTCTGATTTTGATTTCTCACTTCTTACTATTGCTATTTTTTTAATTTGTTGGGATAAAATGGAAAAAGTTCAAGTAAGTGGTAGGTTCAGTGTAAATGATGAGGCTTTTAATTCTTCAGCCACACTGCTTCATAAATGACTGAGATGCTTTAGAATTTAAATATGTAAATTCACCCTGTTAAGATGAGAAGAAACATTTGTACTATAGCTTTGTCTGAGATGGGCTAATATGCAGGTTACTGAACTACAAGGCTCTGCATATAACCAACAAAAGACTCCAAAGGGATGACTAAAAGGCTAGACATTGGAAATCTGTGCTACATCCTAACCCTGTCATATTTCTAGCAGGTTACATTTTTCTGGTCAGAATTTAGTTCATTGCTGGAATAAATCTGGATTAATGGTCAGACAACTAAGAACAGCACAATAATCCTATCAATTTTTGTCATTCAGTCGAAGTTTTAAAATAAGCACAAGTTCCTCTCCCATCTTCTTTTCATTAAAAGCATGCCCTAAATTCCCTTGGTCCATCATAAATTTTTAATTTTTAATTCAGATGATGGTTTAAAGTAAAGAAGATGATAATGTTGTTGTCATTACTGGCTTTATATTTATTTGCACCTAATTTTTAGATTAGCTACAACATATTGGATAGTAGAATTACCTGTGACATTAGCATAAGTCAACAAATCTGGTCACTTTAAAAAAAAAAAAGCAAAATGTTGCATACATAAAATAATTCTTCCATTCAAAGAGTTAATACAGGAAATGTTTCTTTGATTCCAGATATTTTATCACTTTTTTTGCAAGGAATCATGCAATCATTAGTCTACTGTGCCAACATAACTTTTCTATTGAAAAACACAGGAGAGGGGAAAAAAAATTCTGATCCTAGTACCAATGTCAAGATCAATGTCAGATCTTCCAAAGCCTGTCATATACTTCCTGCTGGTTCTTTCATCCTTTGTACATATGAGACAGGACTCTATAACCATGCTGTTCCTTTTATATAGCAATGGGAATAAGAAAGAAAGATTTTAACATCTGTATTGGTTTCACTGCTAGTGATAGGTAAAGACACCAGTAAAACTCAAGTGCCCTGACTTTAATATTTGTTTTGTCCATGAGATTATTATGCAAAGGTGAGAAATTATTATGACAAGAGCTGAAAATGAGAGCTCATGTGGTGAGAATATCACCTCCTCTCCCCCCAAATTAATCAGTCCAGTAAGAGGTGAGATGTGCTTTCTAAAAATAGGGGAGTGAAAGTGACTGGGCACATACATTAAGAAATGTGATTCAGTGGAATGAAAAGGTACCTATTTCACATTATGCAAGCGATGTTTAAAGAAAAATAGGGAATAAAACTATATAAAGGCCAGCCCATGTACACAAAGACTTTTCAGAATTTGAAGTATCTCTGCTGTGGATGTACTAAATACAGTGGCAAAGCAGTTCATACATCCTCTAGTGGTGTTAAAGTCATAAAGTTAAGCCATTCTCAGGATTTCTGTCAATGTTAGTTGACCCAGATCTGAATAGATAGCTGTTTTTTTAATGAGGAGTCCAAAACAGGCAGGCTTTACGCAGTATTTTTGTGAGCAGCTGGATAAAGAAACAGTTTCTAATAGAAAAAAAAAAAAAAAAATCTGTTGTATGTTTTAATACTTATCACATGTATATAGAGATTTGGGAAAATAGGACCATGACGTATATATATATTCACAGAAGTGAAATAAAATAGTTTAACTTCAAAAAGAAATGGTGTCCCTCAGGGATCGGTGTTGGGA
>NW_009936371.1:15784-118044 GCF_000696875.1 Nestor notabilis | reverse complement strand
GCAGGGCCTGGCCTTCTGTATGGAAAATATTTTTCTTAATAATAATAATAATTATAAATACTAATGTTCTTCTATATCAAGAATAATGTAAAAAGCTTTCAAATGAGGAAGAAAGGGAAGAGAGGCTTCCCAAACTAATTCTTATGTCTCATGAAGTGGCTATTACTCAGGACAAGCCTGTATTTCATGAGAGGAGGACAGACAAAAGGCAAGGGATCACATTTAATAGGTATCTGATTAACTTCCATGGCAAGGGAGAGAGAAATGAACTTGCCAAGTGTAAGCAATGCAGCAGAAAAACATTTTCTGATTGGAAGTTATTAACAGTAACACACACACAAGCCCCCCAAGCCAACGTTAAAAACCTTTCAGCAGCAGCAGCACCAATCAGCACTACTCCTTCCCACTTTAAAGCAGTCTGAAGCTAAGCTCTGCCTAAAAGCAGTACATTTGTTAGAGCCCAGATATATACACAATCAAAAGTTGCCAATAGAAAGCAAAGCAGTTACATTGAAGTGTCAGCAGGGGCTACTTCACCCCACAGAAGTTTCAACTAGCGGACAGTGCCAAAGGTGTCCCTCCTTACAGATGTAGCCAGCAGCAAAAATGAAGACTAAGTAGCATACTCGGGAAACAAGCAGCACCCAGTCGGTCTATGTGACCACTGGAAAGTCATCTCTGGGAGGAGTGATACACAGCACAGAGGCTATCACATAACCGGGAGACGGGGAAGTTCTGCTCTGAGCAGCTGGTGCTGGCTGAAGCAGGAGATCAGCTAGAGCACTGAACAGCACTAGACCAGTAGTTTCAAGAAAGAGGAAAACTGCTTCCAACGGCAGGCAACGGAGTTTGCTTGCCCTTGTCAGCTTCCTCGTGTAGAGGAAAAGCCCCCACACCACCCAGCCTGTGGGACAGCAAGAGCTGGAGCAGTGGGCGCAGGTTTGCTCAGGGGCCATGGACACATCAGCTGCACACAGCAGGAACACAACCCTCAATTCCTGCTTGGAGGAGAGCTTCTGAGGCAGTTTCAGTAACCACTCCCTAATCTACAAGGGGAAAAAAGATGAAGCAGTTAGAATTGCTGAGCAGGGCCAATTGGGCTGATTCTGCCAGAAGGGGACTAGGGCACATTCACACAATACCACAGCTGGGAGCTGGAAAAGGATTTGTATCACGTTAGTTCCAGTCTGTCTTGGTTCCCCTTCTACAGATGAGAGTGCTTCTCTGCCTTGTTCACATTTGGAACTATTAAAAACCATGAGGTACTTGGCTCTGATGGTAATGAGGGCAACCCCAGATATGATTACACAGATGGACAGATACTGCTCCCAATTCTGAATTGGTCATTTTTCAGATGAACTTGTGCAACCAACATGCTCCCAAAAGACAGACTGATCCTTATGGGCAGGTATGTCCCCTTTGAGACACTGTGGTTTATGGACTAGGTGGGTTTATTTGTTTCAGGATCTGCTGCTTTGTGCTGGGAAATGTGCATGAAAGGTCCTCCCTGGAAAACCTCATCACCTGTTACCCTAGTTTAGCTACAGAGAACAACAGCTATGACGACACAAAGACTGATCAAGTGAGTACAAAATATCCTTCCATTTCTGTTCCCTATCCCCACAATAGTCAGTATTGAGCCCTTTAATCTTCTCAATTATTAATGTGAAGTATGAGTTGGAATGTCAATGAAGGACCTACATGACCCTCCTCATAATGAGTGCTCATCTAAGCTATGGCTCCTCTATTGGAAGCCCACCACGTCAGTGCTGAAACAGGCTGAACACCACGTTAATGAAGATTTCAGAACACTATGAAAAGTTTAGGCAACAACTTTGACTGTTAGTGCCCCAGAGGTTTGCTGTATATGCCTTGATTGTTTTTCCATTTGCCTATAATGGCAATTTTTTAAAGATTTAATTGGAAAACGATGATCTTGGAATCAGCGATCACCCAGTGAAGAGCGGAAATGCACCCAAGTCAGACCTAAGCTTGTGCCCCTGTGTAGTATCTCTGCTTTTCACCCCTGCACTGGGGGTAGAGCACTTTTCTAGCAATCTTTTTGCTGACAGATGAAAGCAATTTCATATGGGTGCCAGGACAGCTAAGTAATGATTAGAAGCAGGCAAGGTAATGTTCCTCCTCAGAATGAAACCAGCCTTTATGCAGCATGGGTTTCATTACAGTGTTTTTTCAGGGGGGAAGAAACCATTTCCGTCTAGGCTCATCCTGGAACTCACACTTGTTTCCAGCCAGCAGAACTGGGGATCTGCATTGTTATTTGGGAAGACTTTTAGAGATCTGAGCTAACAGATCCAAGCTCACAGCAGTGGTTTATAATACTTATTAGTATGCAAACCAGACTGACTTTAGTAAGCAAAGCTGGGATTCTTTCCCCCAGAAATAAATACCTTTGCAGCAGGTAACTGCTGATGGCATTCAAATTCTCTTGGAATCAACAATATTGTACAACCAAAAAATTCCCAGCTGCCACAGACAACCCAACATCACCCAACTGTTACTGAGCCTGCTGGCTAGGGACCATGCTGAAGGATAGGACAGCGGCCTACGAAAACATTTCACAGAGACTTGGGTGTGTGTCAGTAGCAAAGCACAGTTGGGAACTGATCTGCAGTGGCCACTGACAGTGGCCTACAAAGGAATTCCATGTAGCCAGCATTTTTAATTAAAATCTTTGTAATTACAACAATTAGATTTTGCAATTCAGCTGTTTACCTAAACACTTTAAAGTGCATTTACCAGCTCCCCCTTCAACTGCCAAATTCAAAGGAATTCTGGGTTTTCTTTTCCTGAAGATTACATGGTAGCTGCCTGAAAGAGATTCAGAAACACTGCACTGAGGAGTTAAAAACCTTATAACATAATGGTTAAAATTCTATTAGAAGAAAAAATCTTACTCTTTCTGGTGCACTTGAGCTAAGGAAGGATGGGCCGCCTGTACAGGGGACAATAGCAGCATTCCCTGGCTCACAGCCAGCTCATAATTCACAGAGTAGCATTATCAGGCAAAGTTAATTTTTCTTTTTTTTTTGATTAATCTTCTGCCAGAGCTTAAGAGTTTGTGGCTAATTGTTCCATTCTTGACTGCAGAATGAATCAGAGAACAATGTGCAGTCCTAAGCCAGGCAGGGAAAACATAAAGCAAAGGCATGAGCACGTAACAAATAGTTCAGGTTAGTTAGGTACTTCACTCTTGTTCACAAAGCCCACTGCTCCAAGGAACAACAAACAAAAGCGATCGATGTTAAAATCCTACACCATTGTGCTTACAGGTGATGGACTCCTGTTGACAGCTTGGTTTATGGAATAATAGGTTTAAGCAAGGATGAGAGGAGAGCAGGATCACATTAGAAGGTTAACTCAGATTTAAGAGGTAACTGACTGAGGCAGCAGGTGGCCGAGGAATGATGAATGGGCAGCAGTATAAAAGACACCTTTCATTATGGGTGGATGAAAAACACTGCTTAAAAAGATATTAGAGAGCAGTTCTTATGGCTGTATCTCTATGCCAGCAACGTAAACTGAACCTCTCTTGGTACTGACTTGTGTAAATGAAGGACTGAAAACCAAAATTCTTGGTAGCACCCACCACCCTGTGAATGCCTCCCCAGCAACTCATCAGATTTCCAGTGTGAGGGTGTTGAATTTTTACATTATTTAAAACATACTTTCAAGAAAGAGAAAAGAAACATAACTTTAAAAATGCAAATGTAAAGAAACAGAACCACAGCTTAATG
Organism: Nestor notabilis; assembly: GCF_000696875.1. Lineage (NCBI taxonomy): Eukaryota > Metazoa > Chordata > Aves > Psittaciformes > Psittacidae > Nestor > Nestor notabilis. The sequence goes on along the minus strand of NW_009936371.1, from coordinate 114,286 downwards.
CATTTACACATGAGCCACCATAAGGTCATTGTCCATGACTCCTCATTCACATTAATAACAACATGTCTGCAAAAGAGCATGGAAAAACAAGATGAAAGCTGGATAAAATATATTGAGAAAAAGTCCAATGCATTGTCTGCTTGGGCTTCCCTTTTCCATTGGGAATGAAGACTTGCAGGAAAAGGAAACACCAGTGCCAACGACTAGAACTAATAAAGTAATGACAGAAAAGGACAACAATGTTTAGATTAAACCTTCAAAAGAAACACCAAAGTCATGATGACTTAAACATAAATAACCAATGCCTAATACTATTAGATACTTTTGGGATGAAGAAACAAAGTTGTCTGAGCGCGAGAATGAGCTGTCACTGACGCGGAACAGAAACAGTGACTCAGAGGAAAACATGTCCTCCTGGAATCTGAGGAGATTCGGGAGCCCCATGTCTATGTAACACTGCAAAAACCAGAGGGGCAGAAACACGCTGCTTCTGCCTCACCACGAGCATGCAGATGGATGAAGGCACTAGAGATTGCTGAGCTGCTCAAAGAACCAAAGAGCCAACTGCAAGGAACTACTGATACACTTATGCAGAGCCTGGCAGCAAATGACAGTCCATATATTCAAATATGAAAGAAAATGTTATCTTGTAGGAGCTAATCATTACTGTCTCTTTACAAGTTACTCAGCCAAGCGACACATTGTCAGCACTGTACCAAATCACACCAAGTTAGTATTTACTAGGGCTAATTTCAAGTGAATAAATGAAGGCAGTGAAAGCTTTACTGCAATACATTAAACTGCCCCCAAACCCTTGAATCAGAGACTATAGGCACACAGGTAAGGACAAGAAAAAGATCGCACCTGTATTGTATACCTGCAAAAGAATTGGTTTCCACGTGAAAACCTTTTATTTCTAGAACACCTACTTGTTCTTCTCTTTGCCTCATGGATCTCCATTGCTATGAGCAACAAAAACAACATATGCCCTAATGAGCAATGCAACTTTGGGGGCCTAAATCTATACCATACAACAACACAGATGAGCATTACAAGCTGCATTTCAGTGACCATTTCCATCATGTGCAGGGGACACAACATCCTCTCTCTTCTCCACCCCAATAGATGTTTTCTCTGTATATGGTAATATTACTAATACTGAATTCCAGCAATTCCTCATGTACTGCAGCAAACTCCAGGTTCTTATACTGGGTATGCTACATGATAGAAAAAAACAGATGATCAATCTTTCTTTTACAAGCTGAAAAACAATATAAAGAAAAATCTCCAACTACCAGTTCATTTTGAGCAGGGGCAATGCTAAAGAATTCACACAATTAACCTTCAGCAGTTGCCATACAGTGTAATGAAGGAACACTTTGGACTTATGGAAAACCATGTCCTTTCACAAGCCTTTTCCCTTTACAATGCATCTGTGCACACAAGTGGCTTCTGGAGAAGCGGAGGAGCCAGCTGTGCCCATGACGTACCTGAAATGGGCAGCAGTCACGGGAACCACTTCAGGGGGAATGTAAAGGCTAGAGGAAAGCAAGGAGACTTGCTGCAGGCAGTTTAGCAGAGTTGGTACTGCAAACACTACTTTGCTAAGACATTTCTAGTCCCTGTGCATTCAGAAACTTAACATTCAGCCTAGTGCATTCAGCAACTGCACTTGCAGCTTCCTAGTGTGCATCTCCAACAGCATTCCAGTTCAGATGAGGAGTGCGCTTTTGAAGCACCTCCCCATCACCTCACTGTGTTTTTGTTTGCATCACAGCATGGCCTCAGAGCACACGAACAGGATTCCTTTCTGATGAAACTAAACGGGAAGATGCACTCCCAGCAACACGTAATCCACTCCAGCTGCAATAGGTTTCATGAGATGAGACCTAAAGTCAACAAACAGACCAACCCAGAAACGGGCATAGTGTGGATCCTCTGTGTCAAGTGCCCTGCTTCATACATCTGCTCCTTCTCTGCATGACTTTGTAAAGCAGACATGCCTTTAGTGTTCCAGGCTGGAGTCTTTACACTCAGTCTGTCTCAAGTTCAGCTATGAATAAATCATAAACATTCTATGTACTAGGAAGCATTTATGAACGTTAATAAAAACAGATATTGAAACATCTCCAATAGATCTCCCTCTGGCTTGTGGGCAAGGCTAAGAATTTGTAACTCCCTTCTGTTGCACTGTTAATGTAAGAGGTAACGCAGAGAAAGCCTCTGCTAGGGAAAAATCAGGAAAACATTCTGCTACTATGTGGCGAAAAGCCACAGTACAAATAGAGAGTATGAGTGGTACAAAGTTCAAGACATCATGGCTCAGCACCACTTACACAGTTTCATGCTTCCTTTAAAATTAAATCACAGCTTCCTACTAACAGACGTGCACGCTGACATGCGGTACAAGACCTGAGACAGTCACACACGTAGGTCAACACTCAACAAAATATTGGCAATTGCAGCAGAATTATCACCAGTCTCACATACCCACTTGGCCTAGTGGTAAGGTGAAATGAAAAATGACTGTTACACACGTTTATAAACATTCACTACCTCTTTCAGATAATCAAACACCCATCTCAGCCACCTGCATCCAAAAGTGATAAATTTACTATCATCTGCTTTGTGTTTGTGTGTAACAATAAATAACCAGTATGTGCCCTGAGGGCCTGGGTTTCACGAGTCATTACACTTGTCACCAGGTGGATGTCTGTCATTAGCTGTAGCTGAGCTGCTAGGAGATAAGCATAAGGACAGAATCGAGAAAGTTATGTGGAAGTGATGCTCATGAAACAATGAAGTTCTGCTATTTGATCCATGAAGGGAAGAGCCACTGTTTCACACAGCTATCCCAGCAGCCACAGAGGGTTGACTAGGAAATTGGGTTTACTCACAACTCCCCATGAGACTCCACATAGGCACGAGTGTGGACAAATAACACTCAGAGTCTGAAAGACGAGCAGGTGCTAGGCAAACTCTGTGTAAGGACTTAGAGCATCTGTGCTTCTTTGAGTCAAGGGCTATAGCTTTCTCCAGAAATGAAAAATTGTCTTTAGTGCTGCTGCACAGAAGAGACAACCACAGAATAGAGTCAAAAAGATACTGAAAGATGTTTCTTGTGTGATGTGAAGACTGGATTTAAATCCCATCCATTAGGGTTCAATCCAAACCAAACCATTTAGTTATTCCCATTGTGAAACTTAAAATTAATCCAGAGAAATGTATTAAAGGCTTTTCTACAATCACAAGAAAAGGAAATATAGTTGAAATGTGCATGTAAAATGTGTGTACGTTTTCCCTATAGGGATAATAAATAAACTAAGTAACTACTTTTTTCCTAATTATTTGCATAATGGGATAGGGTAATAGATGCAACTGCATTCACACCTGCAAATTACTCCTGAAGGTTTTTGCATGTGAGGAGTGAACCATTTCTAAGCAGTCACATTCAATTAAACCACATGATCAACGTTGGTTTATACTATAAAATATAGTACAGCATGATAGAAGCAAAGCAGATTTTGCTGCCTTTTAACCCATGTATGGTGGAAATGTCAAGATCAGTAGGGCAATAGTGTTGTGCTTTCTTTAGTGTAACAACAATGGGGTCGAGAGCGCTAAAAGGGCTCTTCTTGTACAAGTATTTCCCATCTTAGTCAGCGAAGATAAAATCCTCTTCACTATGACCTCTGTATTTTCTTTGTTCCATATGCATCACATACTTAATCTCTTTAACAGCCTGATGCCCACCATACCTGTCAGAAGAGCAATGACAGATGTTGATGTGAAAGCAGTTTCCATATAACAAGGATATAACAAGGATCACTTCCTGGTGAACTACAGCTCATTCTCCATGCCCTACCTTATTGTCACAGGACTGTTTCGCTATAAGCTTACTCAGCAGGCTCTGCTCCCTCTTCCAGGAGCCACTCTGCTTTGAAAGTCATTTTTCAGCCTGTTGCAATGTGACTCATGAACAGTTACAATTCCCAGATGGTTAGGCAAAGCCAAAGCCCTTACTATAGTCTTTAAGATCCATGAGCTCCAGAAGCATTGGGTATGTAACAGCCATGTGGAGTCATTTCTCCCAGCTTCCCTGAAATGCATGAGCTGAGTGATAAAGTTGAATGTGCAAAGACACTTCCAGCTCCACCAACAACCCTGATATTTATAGTCAGCCTTTAAGTAAGCATGAATGACTCTGACTTCGGCACTGATGCCACCTCTTCAGCTGCTTAAATATTTGAGGATATGCAGTCTAAGGAGTCTCTATTATCTTAATACAATCCTCAAACACGCCTGAATTACCACCACCTGCTAATTGAGAAGAGCCTAATTTCTCCTCCTCCACGTGTGAGACTTCAGACCTTTTCATGTCTGAGCATTGACAACCTGACAGTTTTGAACTTACATCACAAACCACTGACACAGCGAATGTGCCAATTTCAAGACAACTGCCATGAAAACATAAACTGTTTGACATTTAATAAGCTTGTGTTTTCATAGAAATACAATGTGTTATAGATGGTTTGTTTCCATGAAAACACATGGTTAGAAATGAAATGGAAATACTTCCCTCAACATTAAACACAGACACAAAAATCAATTGCAAAGCAAACTAAAATCAAGGCATTTAGGATTCACATTTACATTAAATAACCAGTGAAGGGTCAAACACACCAGTTAGTTAATAGAATTATTTTTAGCTCTTCTGAAATTTGGGATAAAGATGGTTTTGGAAATTTAAAAGCACTAAAGGACACGTGCTGCATTTGATAACGCAGAGTAGAGAGCGCTAACACACATGGATGGGGTGGTTTGGGAGAACTCTGTGGCAAATAGTCTGAGAAGATCCTGGTTTCTTTCCATACTGAAGTTAACACCTGAATAACAGAGTGAAATCCAACTAAATCCAGTGTGCTGTACTGCTGTCGGCACAAAGAAGCTGTACCCTTTGCAATGAACAGGATTTTCTGACTTTAAAACCAAGGGCAGTTTTTCCACTGATTCCGAAAGATAGACAACCTCCCTCTTTTCTTCATGTCACTGCACCTGTCTTTGATCATCTCCTTTCTCTGATGGGAAAAGTCTCATGAGGAAAATCAAGAGTGCAACAATTAAAGTCGTGAAGGCTTCCTGTAGAAAGTGAAGCCTTTGAAGAAAAAGGATGTTTTAATGAACGTATGTTATGTTCAGAGTGTGGACAGCCTCGGGTTTAAGTTAGGAGTTGCTGTTACATGCAGATTCCTACAGGAAGTATCCTGGAAATGCTTTTTTTGAAAGAGGCTAAGCAGTTTTGCTCTAATCTTGTAACCTGGGCATGCTTAGCTTGATGCATGTAGGTAGTGATATGAGGAGTTACGTCCTCACTGGAAGGAAACAAGATTTAAGAGTTTTAATCGATCAAATACAAAATACAAATACAAAATTTGCCACCACTTAGTTCCTGTTGCCATTCCTTTACACACAAGTGACCACCTACTTCAGCCGAAGCTTCTACTTCTCGTCTCACCTGATAGGTGCAAATATATAGAATCGGCACACAACTTCTAGGTAAATAGTAACTACATCCTTTCCTCTTTCTTTTTGCTTCTCCTTTCCCTTCTGTCTGTCTAAAGCTCTACGAATAACAACAATCTGAATAGAAATGTAAGCTCAAAACTATTCGGAAGCAAATGTGTAGCAGATGCATAGAACCTATCAAAGGGGATGTCCATTCAACTGTGCTCAGTGATTGCAAATTGGAAACCAACAGAAGCTAAACGCAGAAAAGACTAACTTGAGCTAAAACTACTTAAATAATCAATTAAAAACTTTTCCTGGACTTATTATCCAGCAATTAACTAACCTAATAAACGGAATGGTTATTTTTGGTATGTCACTCAGAACTAGCGTACTGATTTTTATTTCCCTCCCTCCCAACCCTTTCTGTACTTTGGTAATTTATCTGTTTAGAAATAGACCCTTTTTTTTAATGACAAGTGCCTAGGAGATGGCATGGGGATTATATACCAGTGCCATTAAATCATTTTGTATATGCGAGCCAAATCTGACATAACAGAACACAGATTTACTGGACAACCTATACCCACCTACGATACATTAGAAATAAATATGGAGATAGTCTATTGTTGCTTATCCAGAACACACCGTAAAATGTTAATCACATTCGTATGCTCAGTTTTGTGATTTTAAGACCAGGAACTCAATACCTTGAGTGAAAAAAATAAGTAGCTCCATGTAAGCCTTGTCAGTGTTGCACTTATCAGGTTACAATACCGCTTACTAGGCTGGACTTGCAGTCTAATTGCAGGTTGAACCCCGGAGTGAGGAAAGCAGTCTATTTGTAAAACAAGGGACAGAAACAACTCTCCTACAATCTTTCATCCAACGTCAGTGAAGAGCAGCAAACTGACATGCAGTAAGAGGAACTGTCTTGGCAAATGGGGATTCATTTCACAAAGAATGCTTATAAGCTCACAAACTACTTGTTCCCAAGTCAAGGTTCTCTGTCTCTTTTCTAAGGTTCCCTGTTAGAAATGTCTAGGGATTTTCTGGTGACAACGTTGTTTGCTTGTCAAAGATGAAATATTCCAGAGGAACATACATTACCACTTCACCAAGTACGTGATTTCGTACTAAAATCTACTCTCAAAACAGCTGACAGCGAGGTGGTGAAGTCATGTTAAGAGGACATGGGAATTTGAGGTTGAAGTACCTACCTGCCTTTTTCTAGGCCAGCTCTTAAAGTCACATCACCACCCCCTCATGTGAAGGACTACTCGCCCTGCTCCGAGTTAAAAAGGGTTTTTGTTACCTTCCTCCCGAAAACTGCTGAGAAAACCTGAGCCTATTGCAGTGGAATATTTTTTGAAACATCAAAAGCTCTGTTTAACAGGAAAAATATTTTCAGTCAGCTTTTAGTACACTTATGTCTTCAGGCAGCATGTGAAATTGCCTTTTTGGATGACCCCTTCCACTTGCACTTCAAGGACCACAGCTTTGGAGTAAGCTGGCCATGTGGGGAGAGAAAAGGAAAAACAGGTCAGAGAAATGTGAAGAGTTTAAACAGGAAACTTGCCTTATCTGTAAAAGTTGTCTTTGCAGCCAGCAAGCTTCACACCTACATATCAGTTAGGTAACAGTAACAAAGATAAGGAAGCAGTTCTTCAGACAAACACTGGTGGGAAGGATGGTTATCAACTGGTGGCTATATCTAAAAGGAAATCACTAAATGGCTTTGGTCATATACTGGCTTTCTGAAACCAGAGGTTTCCCTACCCCTGTTACACAGAGATTAAATAAAGCCTAACTTGAATTTCCAGAAAACTGCAAGAACACCACCACTGTTGTGAGCTGGCTTTGAAGTCTGTAGTAAACACCTCTACAAAAAAAAGAGAGAGGAAACTGCTTTGAGGGTGTGCCTGGTCTGTTGTACGGCAAGTCACACTGCTACAGCTCACAACTGATAGCTAGGTTAACCTTAAACAAGAACCCATCGTACACACAGGGAAAGCTAAGTCAGACAGCAAAAAGGTCTCACAACAGTCTTAGTTTTTGCAGCAAAGTCATCATCCTCTTGTCAAGGCTTCCTGTTTAATTTACTGCTTATATTTTTTACAGTAACTCTTGGAAGATTCAGTTCTATTTCCATTCAAGTAATGGGTTTTACCATTAATGGCAGTAAGGTTAAGCCAGGAAGCTTCCTCAAGTCCCACCTGCAATCCCTTAAAACCATTACTTCTGTTTAGGTGAGATCTATTCCTTTGATAAAGCAAACAGCGAATCCAAACCCAGACAATACAGTAATTTAAGGCAAGGTGCCTGCAGTGGGGTTAAAGACCAAATCTAGGTTCTACAACTGTAGTGTCTTAGAATAGCAAGAGATAAAGTAGCAAAGGATATCCACGCTGGAATTCAAAGGTATTCAGAGTGGAGGATGTAATTTTTTCCCTCTCTGTGTCATGCTCTGTGTATAAAACATACTTAGAAAAATGTTGTCAATACTGTGCTGCTCATTTCAGTGTGTGCTAATCAGCACATCTGTATATGCCAAATAATATATATTTTAACTATGCTTTTACAGTGCACACACAGTTAATTAAAAGCAAACCATTATGGCATTACAGAAAACTTGTGTTGTTTTGTTGCATCATGACAGCACTGTATTTCTTCTCCTGTTCTAAATCGAAACGCAATGATTAAAATACAACAGGAAATTCAACTACTCCCCTGCACTAAGCTAACACCATTTGCATAAGCAATTTGTTTGTGAGCATAGTTTAAGTAAGCAGATGTCCATCTTCCCACACCTTGCGCAAATCACAAGCGCAAATGCAGATGGCATTTGGATATACCCAGAAACTTGAACCAAACTGTCTGTCACTTCCTTTTGATCCATAGAAACCCCAAGAATCACCTGAACACCTACTTACTCATAACTCATACCTGGCAAGATTTCTGAAAAGCTTCTGCACTGTTCTCCATGTCCTCCCCCCGCCCAGTTAACCACTGTATGCAAAGCATTTTGTCAATATACCTCAAAACTATTCAACTGTTACGAAGAAAGTTGAACGTTAAGAAGTCCGTATGCCAAATTCCATCAGGATTCTATTTAATTTTGAGCCGATCTGTTTCTGTTCCTACTAGTTTCCTACTAGTTCTTGAGGCTGACCCACACTGCCCTTCGAGGCGAGCATTGATTACTACAGCTCATCATGTTAGGAGACTTAGAAGAATGAAAACTATAACCAGCAAATTTGTTTTCAAAATAGGAGCTTTACAAATATAATCATCATATGGTCCTTAGATTAAGAACAAGCTGTTCAGTTCTGAGTTAGAGTGACTACCCGATCTGCCATAAGGAGCTGCCTTACATGTTGTCTGCATGAAACCGTGTTCCTGACTGGGGTCAGCATTTAAATAATTCCAGGTTGGTGTTCTTGGAGAAAGGCTGCAAAAACTTCCAATATTTTTACAGTCCTAATAAGGTTAGCCATCAACATGCATTAAAAAGCCCTTTTTCAGGTTCAGTAGTTGTTTCAGAATGGTGACTGCACAAGTCTAGCAATGCACTGTCAAATAAATGAGTCTATTAGGAATGATGGAATCAGTCCCTCGTTTCAAAATTCAGATAATAAAATATGCTCTTTTTGGTTCAGATACCAACCTTGGAGAAGTGCATACGACTGAGCTTGCTTTAGAATCATTAGAATTCAGCCTTACTACAACAAAATGCAATATTTTGTTAAAAGAAACCAAGTCATGAAGCAAAATGAATGTGAGCAGAAAGCTCCAAGGACAGAGTCTTCTCGACGTGTGAAAAAAGGTAGCAGTGATATCTCCATGGGAAAAAAACACCTACTTTGGGAAAAAACCTTGGCTTTCAATCTTTGAACAAATGGACAATCAGGCCTAAAGATCATGTTTTAATCCTAATTTTAATCCTAATCTAATCCCAACACTTCGCTGTATTTGGTAGAAATGCATTCAGAGAGACAAAGACTTAACCTTTCTATAAAGACTGAGGTGACTTTGAGGAACTGTTCAAATCAAACTGACAGTCTTGCACAAGTCTTGCTTAGTAAATACAATTATCTCTTAGGAAATGCAAAGGATATAGTCAAAAGGCTTCCAGTGTATTGGTATTTCTCTGCATGTATAGAGCTGCCTAGACTTAGACTATTCAGAGCCAAAATACATGACCCACATAATAAAGAAGAAAGTTGTGAGCAGTAACACTTCCGATTTGTTTCACATTGTTTGCACTGAAAAAAACATCCAGAATGCAAAAGCACATCTGGGGAAGTCTCATCTGTCAGTTTTCTGCTGCCCAAGACACTCAAACTGAAAAAATTATGAATTAGCTTCATGACTTTGCCAAGCGTAACTTCTCCTGCTCTCAGCGTTGCATTAAAGTCTTGGAGTGTGAGAGTATCACACAGTTTGAAGCTTACACTCAGCCCATAACACAGTTCTCTGTAACTAATGAGCAACCAAAACCACGGATGGCAGTTCTTATCAAGCTGGAAACATTAGCTTCCTATAACAGCTGTGAGAGTTTTAAAGACAGGAGACTTTAAAAATGACAACAAGAAAATCAAGTATGTTTTAAGGGCTGATCAAAGCATGTTTCAGCCAATATGAATCCTTAGAGCAGCTGCAACAGGATTCAGATCAGTCCTATGCTTCCTTTGTCAGAGAGCTTTGCACAAGGGGTGTTCATGACTTAATTCAGTACTTCTAACATCAAGCAAATGGACTTAGGAATTCATAGATAGAAAAGAGAAGGGTATTAAAGGCGTAAGTACAATCTTCTAGGGAACTATAAGGGACTACTTTGGGCATAAAGGAATACTGCAGATATTCCCAACAGATTTGCTGTCATGCCCACAAATTAAATTTACTTTTGAGTCACATCCACAATTTTTGAATATCCATCAACCCCACTGGTAGAATTTAGGTGTCTAATGTCAGGAGCCTCCCCAAACATTTCATCATTCCTTAAAACATGGGCCTCCAAATAACTTTTTAAACATGAAAGAGAACATCTCTGCCCATCTTGTATGCTTCAACAGGACAGACCAGAATAAGAAACGAAGTGTGTGCAGAATTGGCATTTATTGATTTGTGATCTCAACTGATACGTATTAGAGACATGGAAAGGGGGAGGACTTACTCCCAAACAAAGACCTCCAAAAATTTAAGACAGCTTCCTTTCCTCTGCCTTCCCTAATTAAGTTTGCCAGGTAACCATAATTTAGCATTATCTGAACCATAATCCAACACACACACACAGTTCAGTACTGGATAATGAACATCTTGCAAATGCTTATCAGTCATCATTTGCTGAAATGAATTTTCATCTCTTTGCTGATTTTCACCGTGCTGTAGTTTGCATTCTACTTTGCTACAAAGGCATGGAAAAAATCTATCTTAAGGTATTTACTAGAAAACTCACAGTAAAATAAGCCCATAATTAATGGTTACAGCCAAAAATCCCATGTAGCTAGAAGCTGCTCCATATATTCAGAACAGAACCAGAGAAGAGACCTGACATTAGCTTCGCGTGCAGCTAATAGACAGAGTTCCCCATGGGACTTCCAGGGCAGTGCATTTAATTGCCTGTTCTGTGAGCCTTAAACAAAATGTTCCTTCCAACTGCGCCGAAGGCTTGAGGCCCAGGCAGAAGTCAAGCTTTTGGGGAGCTAATAGAAGATTAGGGGCAACAGATTTGTCTCATCTCTGACCAGTTATTCTGTGAGGGCGTAAAGCATGCATTAATGAGAAGTTCTCCCAGTGCTTTCGCCACAGCTGCTTCCACATGGACAAAGGGCCAGTCTCTCTCACAAATATCTGAACTTTCACCAGAGAAAACGGTTCACTGCTATAGACCTACCATGAAGAAGCAGAGTATCCAGATTTCCACCCCTACCCCCAGAGTCACACATTCACCCGCAGCACTGTCACTCTGTGTAACTCTTTCTCCCAGCTGGCCAGGAACATTTTCTGGTTTTAAACATATTCCCTGTCTCCTCGTTACTTGACAATGCCTTCATCTTTACCCCTGGACTCAAGAACCTGGCCACCACAGCAAGAAGGCAACATTCATTCTTCCTCAGTCAACAAATGAGTGACTGACATAGCGTTTTGTGCAGCAGGGAGTAACAGTGATTCATTGATGATGCTGGCACCCACACCAAGCTTTTTAGACGGACGGCTTCAAAGTAGAATTAAAGGTACAATAACGAGCTGCTGATGAAGAGGTTTTCTTTGGCTCACTGGAAGAATAAATAAATTAAAAGAAATAAATCAAGTGTAGCAGTAGTTCGGTAAAAGTTTTGAACAGAAGAAAAGCCCTAGATAGTTGTCTTCGGATTCTTCACCAGGGCAAACAGTGCTTCAAGGACAAGTAGGAAAGTAGCTGCTATTTGAGGCAACTTCATTATAAAATCATTTTTAATAAGCAATCTGAACAAAGAGAGGGAGTGCTCTTGCAGAGAAGCCCCCAAGGGATCTTAATGCTGCCCAGTAAAGTTATTAGGAGGTTACACACAGGGGACCAAACAGCTATTTTATTGGCCTCAGGGGACAGGGTTTAGATTTCACCTGTTCTCTTTAGGCCTTGGTGCTAACAGCAGATCCTGTTAACCATCAGTTTTCTGCAGGCTCCTGTTTTGTGAGGGAAAAGCATCCTTTACTTATTGTAGCTGGCACACAAAACACATGAGGTGAAGTAGACAATACAATGCACAGTAGGCATACTAAGTAATTAGAAATCAGATCAGAAAAAAAACCCCACCAACCCACAGATATTTTCCCTTTAATGCAATTAAGCAAAATAACAGACTTTAAGAAAACTTTAGCAATGGCTATAAACGTGGAAAGTAAAATTAGAGAAAAAGAGGAGTCCAGGTCCTGGATTCAGTTAAGCTGCAAACCTTAATAAGCTTGTAGAACTTTGAACACCAGTTCTAGGATGTCTGGACATCTAAGAACTGCCTTCTGCCCCAAATCAGCCTCTTTGACATGATTTCGGAACGGGTCTTTGTTGTGGGTAGCATTACGAGTGTGCCTATGTGCAAAGGACAAGACAGTCCCTTTTTTGGCTAGTTGGGCTGCAGCAGCAGTGAAGATACAGCACTCCAAGCTCCAGTCAAAGGCTTAGGGGCTTGGCAGGATAATGGAGGTGCCTACTGACAAGTAGTTTTAAGAAAAATTACTCCAGATAACTACTTTGGTAAATCACGAGGAGCACAGAAGTCCCGAGTCTGAAACAAAGGGCAACTATCTTAAAGTTACAAAGGAGTCTTAATCTACAGAGGGTTTTGGTATAAGTATTTTCTGTTAAATCTGGATATATCTTGGGTTATGAAAATATAAAATATACAGTGCTGAACGTGATACCCAAGTATATCTATCTGCATTACAAGCAAACAAGGATGCACAAAATCAGTCCATGGTTCGCTCATAGTGGCTTTCCTGCTGCTGTACTTAGCACACTCCAAGCTACAAAGCCCAACTGCCAGACACCCGTTTTGCCAGTACTGCATGTTACCAGGCAGTGACACAAAATAAACAAGCAAGTGTCAAAACCTGTGGTAGTTCAGGGAGTAGGTAACAAGCGGTAACAGGCTGAAACATGAAAGCCAACTCCAAACCAGTCCTGGTACTGAGAAGGTGTAGCTGCCCTGGCTTAATTCTACCTCAGGAAGCAATGCCAAGTGTTCTACACATACGTGCTTGAGATGAAGCTCAAGTAAAACCCGTGTGGTTTTTTTCTATCTTAAAAATGTTAGGCAAGCAAGTAACTGAATGTTCCTGGGCCTCTATGCAGATATGAACTTCAGCTATGAAATCAAACTCCTTAGAAGCTTCTAACTGTGAGTCACTGTAATTCAAATACCAAGAGAAAGAAGGTTCCATTACGTTGTGGGTTCACTACAGTATTAGCCTTCCGGATGCATCCACAGGAAACCAGCCCTTACTTTGATAGGCAGTTGAATCAAATTCAATCAGGAAAGTCAGTGTCCAGGATATAAAATTGATCTGGAGAAAAATAAGGTGATTTATTTGTGTGATAAATAGAGTCACTATAAACTCTGTGATACAGTGAGTCACTAGTGGTCTGGGAGAGGCCATCAATCTCATTGCATGAAGCATGGCAAGATTTAGATTTAAGATGCCAGAAATTAACTACTACACAGTATACAAGATAGGATTTGGCCATCTGACTTGGCTAGACTAGAGGCTATATAAGGGGATGGTTAACCTAACAAATTGCCATATGAGCCCGAGAAAGGATAGTTCTACAAACAGACAGAAGCATGAATTTTTATTTCAAAAGCCTGTTTAATCTACTGAGGGAAAAACTGCATTCTGAGGTGGACAAAATTTATTCCCTTAGTGCTGCGCGGAAGAGTATCACACTCCTGGTTTATAATGGCAGGTTTTGTAATGCTCAGCCTCTGATAAAGATGGGATATGGAGAAGCAGTAATGTAGAAGTAAGATGTAATGAAACAGAACGCTTGGATAAAATTGGTTGTATCAAGAATACTGAAGCTCTCTCACTCTCAGGGCTTAGTTAGCTTGGTATATTACGAAAAACCTGTATTTCTTCAGCACTACTTTGCATGTGTACAAATACTCAGCTCTCCTTTGATTCAGAAATGACCCAAGCACCGATCAACAGGCCCGTAGTTCTATTTCAGATGAGAGAGCACTTTGTCACAGACTATCACCAAGTAGGATGGGAAATATACCCCAGATCTCAAACAATAAAACCAGGAAGAACTAAGTAGTGGGGACAGGCCTGCACCGATTTTGAAACCCACACAATTAAAATGGCTTTTTGGATGAAGTCTGAAAAGATTAATCTGATATTTGAAATGCATAATGTATCAAACCTTCTGGCATTATACTCCCCTAATTAAGTCAAAAGGTCACTAGGCATAAGTGCTAGTTTACAGTCAGTCAACACCCTCACATGCCATACATTGCAAGCTTGGCATAAACTGACTTAATCCGTATTTCTAAACAGTGGTGCAGACAAGGTCTACACACTTCAAAACTGCTTTGTGAGAATGTTCTGTGACATTTCCTTGCAGAAATCCTACTCTGTGTAACTTAATCTGGATGTGTTATACACACTGACACAGAGTGATAGGCAAACTCCAGATCAATTTGATACAGAATAACTCTCTCCTTGTCATCTGTAGTTGTTAACAACTCAGATTTGAGTTGTAATTTTTTGCATTTAGGTGTTTTTATAATTCTTCTTACCCCTTCTCCCCCCCAACCCGTTCCAAAACTCTGCATTTTGATGCCTACTTCTTCTATTCAATAATAATAATAATAAAAAAATCTATCTAGGCAATAAGGGAAAAACCATGCTGCTTGTGCAGGATGCTGAAATGCCAAAGGTGCACAACTTACATTAATTCCTGCTCTATGAGAATTTGTCATAACAGGAATGAGTTCTAAAAGAACTTCAACCAAAACTGCATGAAACCTCATACTTATTTGCTAGCAAACACAGTCTGCATTTTCATCATGCCAATTACAGCATATTGCTCCTTCTATTTTAATCCTTCCTTAATGGACAGGCTTATCTTCCCATTATTCAGAGAACTTTTTTGTTCATGCTTCAGCAATTGCATGACAACAGATTAACAAATCGGGGAACTGCTCTTTGTCAGTTCTCTCAGAATTGTACAGAGTTCTCAACACAGAGGACACTGGGACCCCCATTTCTGCTTTAACTAGATTAAATGCCATACGTGGTGAACAGCAGCTGACCAACTAACACAGTTGATGAATACACCTTTTTTTCCATCATAAGCCTCAAAAATAGCATCCCCCAAGACACACATGATGCCAACATTTTGTCAGGCTGGCATGGCTTCAGAGCGTATTTCCTACACTCTTTAGGTCTGTGGTTACTACTTAATCTTCCCTACAAAAACTATCAAATACCGGAACTGGCTAGCAGGTCAGTACATAGCACTGCTGTATACAAAATATATAGGGTGATTTCAGCTGATGTCCAGGTGGAGTGTTACAAACCACCATGTACAGTCATTAGCCTCTGTACAAGAGAGGCCCAAGACTGAGCTAGCATAAATACCGAATTACTTACCACCTCTAGAGAGGGTGGTCGCTCCAGGCCAGGGTTGAGCTCATGGGCAAGGCTGTGCAAGGAAGCTGTCTGTACAATGCCTGGCCTGCGGATATACAGAGGACTTCAGTCTCCTGTACTGTCAATCTCTGTCAGCATGAGCTCAAATATTCCCCAAAACGTAAGGGCCAAATACTGCCCTCAGATGCCTACCTGTGGCTCCCATTAAGTCCAACAGAAACCACATACACATTCAGCCAAAGAGGATGTCTGACCCTATAAATGCATTAAGCAGCAAGCCCACCTAAGCAGAGAAAGACCACCATGCTCTGAAAGTATGTGACATTTAACATTCACTTCAGAAGTCACACAAATCATCTTCTCATTTGAAATTCTTAAAGCAACTGTATTTTGTATCTCTATACGTTGAGAATTCATCCTCTCAAGTCAGATTTTTCATTACATGAATATTTTAAAATGAGGAATGAAATAATAATGAAATAAATGTAAAATACTTTATGACACCACTTTAAACCTAGGAGCTGCAGTGAACATACGTCAAATCATAACCCTCTTACAATGCATATATCTTTGTAAATTCTGTGCAGCCTACTTCCTGTTTCGTTAGAGGGCTTTTAGACTAACAGCCTCAGCTTTAGCCTACTCCTGTTTCAGATCCTGGGCAAATACAATTCCTGCGCTAGGAGATTTCCAAACCTTCACGGTATCCAAAGAATCTCAACATATCTCCTGCAGCTATAAATGGTCACATTTTCCTGGAATTGTGCTTTTAACTCACTGCAGAGTAGATGAGAGTTGATCCCCAACAGTGATGTCTTTGAAGAAGATTCCAAATAAGCATATACATAAGCAAATGCACGCATCCACATCCATTTCCAAGGTTGCCATTCACGAGGAATGTTTGTTTATATGGTTGAGAGCCAAACAATAACCTCATTTTCATGAAGAGCTCCTTAAGCACAAGCACAGAATGATTTACCTTACAGGTTAATACATAGGAAGGACAGAAGACTCAAATAATTCATTTTTACTTGAACCACACAGCCATAAAAATATACCCGTTCTCCTCACCTGCATTTTCTGGACACATTATTTAGCAGCTAGCTGTAAGGCACACATATAGGAGCCAGGAGTTCTGCCTTTCTTCACAACTTTCTTTTTCTGCGCTTGTAACTCATGTGAATGCACACACACACACAGACCTTGTATATGCATTTTGGCAATGTTGCAGGTGCGGACTGGCAGCGCTCTAAAGTGGAAACCCCACCATAACGTTTAAAACTGAGCCTTCTCAGGCCAGACCAACACCCAATAGTCCGAGTGCCACAGCACAGCGTAACATGAATTCCATTTGTAAGAGAAGGCCGAAGCAAAAGATACTACTTACATGTATGAGTCTTCTTCGTTACGGAAATACCTGTAGGGAAGAAATGATACCAACGTCAGCAAAACGACCACTGAGCAAATACTTCTGACATGCATTTCATCACTATTTTATTTCAGACACACAGCGGCCACTACAAAAGCAGAATGAAAATTGCAATGATTTGTGCATTAGAGGTGGGAGGATCTCCCAATTTTGCATTCCGACTTTAATGGTATATTCTCTCCTTACATCTCATCGATAACAGTTTCAATATATATTGCTTAGATTTTGTTGTTGGAACACGTATTACGTGGTGCTGCTGGTTTAAAACTGAAGCTGATGCAAAAGGAAGATATCAACAACATTATGGAAGCCCCCTTTTATTTTTTGCATGGTGAAAGTTTTTCCCACACTCGTATTTACTTGTGCACACTAAGCTATCCAGACAGAACAAATCTGAGCAGTACAACAATTCATTCGCTATGTTATTGAGTTCAAGTAGTTCCTTGGCTGCAAGCTGTAGCTTATGCTCATTAAAACCAAATGAACAGCTCTCTCAATATGAGTATTACTTGCCATAATTCCAAGCCAGATGCAAATATCCCCAAGCTGTTAAATATATACTTTCTGAAGTAATAAAGATGTTTTGATGCTAGACAGGCATGTGGTGGCAATCACCAATGATGGTCCATTGCCAGGGAAATTTGAGAGGCATTTTAAAGAAAGCAACAGAGTGAACAGAACGAGGCAAAATTCGTAATACCAAAGATAAAATTAACTCTGCTAAATGTCATCGGAATTCATGCTTGAATACAAACAATATTGTCTCCACTTTAGTAGATAACTGGCGCTGTACATGGACCCCTCAGTATTTAAGCTTCACTCTCCTTGGGGGGAATTTTATGAGAAGAGAAAGAGGTTACTGGAAGCAGCACAAGTATTTGAAACATTTCATTTGTGATCAAGGCCTGTAATGAAATACTGGAATTGAAACTGTTTGGCTTCCTATTCATGGAAGACAGAGAGACTTGAATCTCCTCTGCTACTCTATTTCTTCAACCCCCTCTTCCAGAACCAAATTACTATGGAAAAAGGTAGGCTTTTATTTCAGGCTTATTTGTTGTGGAACATCTCAGGGAGGCAGCAGGTTATAATACGTCGGAAAGATATAGAGACCTTATTTGCAAATTTAGAGCTAACTTCCAAAGCCAACAGTTTTCCAACTTGTCATGGTTTTGGTAGATAAATCCACATAAACCCACAATGCCAATCCCAAACATGTAGCTATCAAGTTTGACATAAATGTCATGAGGAGCTTTTCGATTTAATTGCACTTGTGTTGCTATTGGCCTTTTGATTTTGAACCACTGAGCTCTACAGATGTGAGCTCTGGAACCCTTCTTTTTCCTGTACAGCTGAGAGGCTGCAGGATTCAGGAAGAGAAGTTCTGAGCAGTTCCCTTGAGGAATTTTGCAAATGTGAGACACTGCTCAGCAATTACAACAACCAGAAGTCTAGACCTTGGTTACGTATGTGTACTGACTGAAATTGAAAGGTCCTAGCCGAATCTGCGTGTTCCTCGTGCTAGGAATTTGGGTTGCAGCCTCAAACTGTAAAGCTGGGGTAAGCAATAAGAAAGAGGAAAAACATGCCTATCAAAAAGAAAACGTTTTAGTTATGGAAGTAGCTACTACATGGGCAAAGTCATCCTCTACATTTGTATTTTCTAAGTGCCAGCTTTCTCACATCTTCACTCCAGTCCCATCATTACTGGCTGGCTCAGGCCAGCTGTGGGTACAAGGGAAGTGAGTGCAACTATAGGGACTGTGGCTCAGGGCAAGAAGAGGGGCAGAGTGAGAAGCAGCAAAAATTGAAGTATCTATGTCAAAATGCACTAGCAGTGTCTCGTGCAGGCTTTGGTATGAGTGCAAAAAACCCCCTCTCTGGGTTCTTCTGAAGGTCTGCCTTACCCTCTGAATTCAAATTACAGCTGTCGTCAGAACATTTGTTCTTCCACCAAGGAAGAACATTTCTGCTGCTGTTTGACTTCCTGAGTGACCACTGAACAGCACGTACAGCTCCTGACAGTCTCCATCATCCCGAACTATCCTAACATCCCCTTGGCAGAAGTACCTGACCCAGCTCCTACAATTTTAGGAATGTTTTACGGAATGGGAAATGCAAAGAAAAAGGTCTTAAATCTGAACACCATTTGCAAAACTTCCTCTCCCAACATTAGTGCTAATAAATGGATACATCAGTGCTCTTTCAGCATTATGGGAGCCATATGTGTACTTTTCTCAGAAAATAATGCTTTCTGCAAAATCACTTTGAACAGAAAGTGCTTATGCTGTCACTTCTGATTACTCACAGCCTCTTCACAATGAGATTTGCCACAGCACAAAACAGACTTAGCCGTATTCGCTGACTGAGGGCTACTTTCCCCTCATACATGAAACAGCAATGGAAATATTAGTGTTTATATTTTTCTACCTAATTTTTTCTATATGACACGAGTGGTGGGTTTTTCTAATCAGATGTTTCCATAATAATTACCAGTTAACATCTGGTAAGGCCTTTTAGCTGGTTTACGCAGATATTTCTAGATAACCTTTTAAAACAACAGCTGGGGGGGGAAGTTCGCATCTTCTTCATAATCACATTGGTAGTTGCAGCGAAACTGAAGTATTTTGCTTTGAACAGTGGTTTTAGAGTGACTAACTGCAGTCTGGTGGGACAAGGATAAACAGTGCTGGTGAATTCAACCCGTTTAGATTTAAATTAATTAGGAATCCTTACTTAGGTTAAAATGATTGGGAATTTTTAAGAAGCCTTTCCTTTCATATCAGTAACTGTAAGTGACTAGAAAAACTGAGCAAAAAAGGCACCAGCATATCCAAACAGTGACTTAGGTTAGATACAGTAGAACCAGTGCTTTAAATATAAATGTTAAATATGCAACACATTCCTACATCACTGTGATCAGCTCTAGTTTTAATGCAGGAAGGCAGTTACTTTGCTATTCAGCATTCAAGAACTGTAACTAATCTCCTGAAAATGAGTGTATTAGGGTGGAAAAAACAGGTGGTCTGAAAACTACTTAACGTAAAAAACGGGAGTTACAGATGTTTGGCTTTCTTTGGGCCAGTGCTAACTCCAATTTGCTTATATGTTTGAAGGCCTTTCCTATGAGCTGCATCCTACAAGTCTTACCCAGATTTTGTTTGAAATCAAAAGGATCTTGAGAAACTAATTTGGCAAGTCCAACACACATTGGTAATTTTCTTCACAGGATTAGGCGCGATTAACTGGGATTACTCTCATTTTACTTCTGGGACTGGACCTTCAGTGTACATAGATGTGATTACGTCTACTCCACAATAAAACCTAGGTGTAACACACCACTGACAAAGATTTATTTATTTTCAAGTGGAGCACAAAGAACCCACTGACTCTTTTCAAAACGGGACTTAATGTAAGTTCCTATTTTTGGGGGGGCTTAATTTCAAAATGCAATGGACTAATCTGTGACCACTTGCCACTCTCAGCCTGATCCTAAACAGCCAGATTTCCATTCTCCTTCAGCAACTTAAAGAAAAAAAGAAATGGAGAAAGAAACAACCCTAACTTCAGTGTTGCTAATACAGAAAGACTTCCTGACTTAACCAAGCCGACTTCAAAGTAAAGCAAAGGAAATGTCATTAAAATACCACAATATATCACTGCCATGGTTATCAGTGAGTGAAAGTTTCAGTATTACAGTTATCAGAGGATTGATCACTTCAGCAGTGCAATTTGTCATTCCTGATCAACACTAAATCTTGAACAAATTAACTTCTTAGACTTTTCATAGTTGCTATGCAATGCTCTTTGCAACAACAATCATTTGGGTTTTTTTAAAAAAGCATTCATACACCATTCCCTTTCCCCCTCCCACTAACAATATGTAATTTGCCATGATGGATGGTATTTACAGAAATAGCATTCTGGATGCCATGAACTTTGAAAAGAGTATCTACCAACAGAGACAGGATCTTCTTTTGCAGGCAGTTAGCCTGACTGACCTTCACTAGCCAACTTCAAATAGAGAGAACAATGTCTTCGAGTACAAAAAGAGACTCAGATATTTTATACATCATAGGCCATTTCTCACAGTTGCCCATCCAAATAAAGCAGCATAATGAAACACTGCTTACTCTGTGAACCCAGATCCCTGCTGCTGTTGTACAGTTGTCAACTTCCCCTATTTCAAGGGGAAAACATACTTTGATGTACAGAAAGATAAGTAAAAAGTCCCCCGTCTGGCAGAATACATTACTCTGCAAAATATCAAAGGAGGATATTCTGGAGTGCAATTTTCCTAAACTTCCAAGAAACCTCTTCCTCAGAAGTTTGTATGGCTAAATGCACGCACCACTGGCAAAGCTATAACTGATCTCCAGCACTTCTATTAAGGACCATTGTGTTTCTTTTGCTTCGCTTTTTGTGCCCAAATTGGGTGATTACCACCAGTCTGATGACAGTATAACTAGGCAGATGGTACACGTATACCATACCTTGCTCATGTAGGTGTGTGTATCAACATAGATACGTATTTTTATCTTTTTACTTTCTCCTACCCTCCCCTAAGCCAGCATTATGGCTCTAGAATGTTTGGGAACTTGATGGATTGGAAATCTTGGGGGAAAAAGTTCAAATTTTAAAGTCTAAGCCTCCTGCCTCACTTACCGTGTAAAATCAGAAAGAAAATGTATTACAAGCTTGGATCCCACTGTGTTTCATCCTGTCACTCCACTGCTTTTTTACTCTATCACTACACAAAGCTAGCAATTAAGGTGGAAGATTGTATGTAACGCCTGGGCACTTGCAGAGAACCTACCAAAGCAGAATAATAGATTTGAGTGTATTCAGAAAGGAGTTCAGAAACCTCAACACCGGCTTTTATAAAAGTCTGTGAGGATCTCTGGCTCGAAGGAATGTTGTGAGCTTTGCAGGCCGTTGTTTATGGAGACCAAGGTAAAAAGGACACACATGCAACTGCTGTAAATACAGCTGCAGTGAGTTTAACCAAACAGATCGATGTTACAAGCCAGAGCCCTTGCCCAGGACAGAAGAGCTGCTCATGATGATCAGCACTGAAAGTGCTCCGAGTAAGTTTAGTACTTTGTTTCCAACATCGTTAAGAGACACTAACGCTCATACTTCACCCAAAAGAGAAATAAATCATGTGCTAGAGTAACAAGGAAATACGAACAACATCCACTCGGCATGTAGGAACAAGGAAACTTCCCATAATTACTGAAAGATGGAAAAAAAAGATGCTCTTAAAAAAACCAAACCAAAACAAAACCAAAACCAACGAAATAGTCTTCAAATATGATGACCATAATTTTTAAATATAATATTCCAGTTCTTCCCAGACTTGTTCACAGCTTTTCCTGGAAAGGAAAGAGCTCATCATGTGAAACAGGCATTTTTTGGTGGGTCTAGATCATTCTTTTGTTCTCAAATCCAGAAGCATGTACCAAAGTCCCAGGAATCAAGAGTGGACCTAAAACTTCAGCACTGAAAACCCCAACCTTGGTCTCCAAAGATTCACAGCTGCTTCTTAGGCCTAAATTCTATCAGAGCAATATCCAGCCTCGTCTTTTTGTTGTTGGTTGGATTTTTGTTTTTAGGTTAGGAGAAATGAAGAATCTTCATTAAATAGCTATTATGTTTGTACGTGACAAACGTCATCACAGAACACAGGGCCAGAGAGTGGGCTAAATATCTGTCCTACATCTGTACAGTATGTCACACATTAAGAGTCAAATATGCTTTTTAAGAAACAATGGTTTTCCTTCGTGTTGGTTTCAGCCATCCTTACACTTTGCAGTCTATTTCCAAAACTGTAGGGACTTGCTTGGATTTATGCAACTTTGTGCATTCGGCTGGATTCTGTGAGTGCAACTGTTTTGCTCTGCACTACTATTTTGAAATCTTCACTTTGTGATTTGCTCGGTCAATTGTGTAACTAACAGTCATTAAAACAAAGCTAATTCATGGTTCTCCTCTAAAGACTCTTGGTGGAAATACACTCTTACACACAGTTCTGATTGTCACAGACTTCCTCAGTATTGTAGATATACCTAAATCGTGAGCCTTTCTGCAGGTCACCGTTGTACGCAGCTTTACGAGTGACAGGAGTACCTTGCCACGAGGATGGCAGACATCGCCACTGTAAGCACTGCGCTGCCTCTTCTTCTCTGTGACATTCAAGGAACAGTCTCTCCTTCAGCTGAAGGCTCTGTCCCATCAGAGCACTAATGGGAACAATTCGTTTAACTTTCACTATGTATATATAGGTATACAGGCAAGCAGCTCTGTAAGGTGTGTAGTATCCAGAGGGGAATCAATCCTCACAGCTGGCTCTCCCGACCGTTTGATTCATTCACTGTAGTTCTACTGTCTCTCTAGTTAGTGTCATCTCAGACAAACAAAATACCCCAGCAGCTGAGAACCATTAAACGAGTAGCACCTTCTTTGCAAACTCCCTGCTTGCAATAGGAGTCACTGATAAAAAATAGTCGATGTAGGGAGGAGTTAACCAGCACCATTTGCAAAAGCAGCAGGTTTGGCATGCGCATGTCACACACATCTGTGTGCTGGACACCCTCTGGGCCATAGGCTCGCACAGGCAGTGGTACAGCTTCCATCCTCCAGTTTGAAGCACAAAATGGCATTGTACTTAGCTGCTCTCCCAGACCTACCGTATCAGGCACCTCATCCCAAGAATACTTTGGAAGTAATTTTACCTAACCATTGCACGCTGCGTTCTTACAATGCAGACTTACAGACTGTCTCGGTCAAGGCTACTGACAACATTTAAAAGCATGAGCCAGGCCTCTGACAGTTCATGGTGTTTCCACAAAATCCAGAACAATATCAAACAACTACAGATAAAAAGAGCGGATGGGAAGATACGTGCCTGTATGTTAACTCAGGCCAACCACTTCCAGTCATCGCTCCAGGTGCATGGAAATCTAACTGTCCTTAGAGCAAAACTGAAATTCTCAGAGAGGCCCAAGAGCCGTGATATTGTCTGAGACAGCAACCACAAGGCTGCAGCGGTCCTGGTTATATCAGTTCTCACCTAAAGCCAGTCCTTAGAGATGGGAGATAAGAGAAGCCTCAATGCCCCAGTTCTGTGTCTTCAGGCAGTTAGAAGTACGTTGTGAACGTGTTCACACAGGCTGCCAAATCTCTTTCACCTACGTAAACCAAAGTGAAACAAAACCAAAAAACTTCCAAATGTGTAGCTGTAGTCCTTGCTACTTACATTTTGTGCAACAGGAATTTATCATTTAAGAGTACTGCAAAGTTAAAAACACTGGGTTACGATTTAAAATGATACGATGGTTATTTTTATGTCAGGGAAGGGAAAATAATGGGTTTCTATGTAGAACACATTTTAAGAAATAATTGCAGATTAATTCTCTTATTTTTCTACTCTATAATACCTTTCAATAAAATCTGTTGTATTCAAGAATATATCGATTTATCTTCTATAAATTTATCTGTCACTGACACTGCAGGAGACAACCAATGAAATTCTCTCAATATTTCTGTGACCAGAAGAAAAACTGTTCTTGAGTTGTCCATAAGCAGAACATGACCATAAAACTCTGGAAGCTGTAGATATTCATAAAACACAACAAAATAATCCCTCCAAAAGAAACACATTTCATTAATTCCTGAGTTACTAAAACCATATGCAGTGAATGTTGGTGCTGCAGTGGGCTACCTGCCTTTACACACAGTGTTTGCATCAACAGATTTAATCATTTAAGTTGTAGGCTTCCAGCATTCAGCAATACAAGTAACAAATACTGACCAAGTGCAGAACCCAGTCTTGTTCAGCATTAAGCCATTTCTGGCATACTGTACGGCATGGGGGAAGGACACTATCAAGTAATTTATCAACCCCATTTGCTCTGACATACAAGTCGCTCTGGGAGATCTCTGATCCAAATATAGCCACAATAAAGTCCAGGGTAACTTTTGAGAACAGGCAGGAATATCACACAAGGTGATAACGCTGGCAAGCTGCAACCACTTTCTTTTCTCTTTTGTCAATTCCTTCTCTAACTTACAATCAACCTGCATGATTACACTTTACCAAGTAACTGTGTGACTGGCTATAAGTAGAGTTGTAATGTTTACAAAGAGGCAAGGAGTTTAGTCGAAAGAATTACATTCAGGTAAGCCCCCAAATGCTCAGATTTATCCCAGACCAAAAAGCAGGCAACTCCACCACGGGTACTTTTTGTGTTTTCCTTGGTGTTACTGGGTTGGCTTTTTTGCAGTACTTCACATCCTCAAGCTAGTGCTTATATATCCTCAGAAACCAAACACTATCTGCAGGTTACAAAAGAAAGAGAAGCTAAGTACAGGTAAGTACAAGTCATGCGCTTATAGACTGGGTTGCCTGGCTCATTGCAGCGATCTCAATTCAAAAGCTCTCCAAGCAAGGATTTTCTCACTGCATCTTTCACAATCAGTTCATGACTTCATCAAGATGACTGAGATATCACCAGATAAGCAGTATCGCACGTCTGAGGACCAGAGTTTTAAAGCTGCATCTCATGCTGCAACAGACATACTTTAGAAATTAAATTTGGACCTCCATTCTGATAGCACTTCATGGAATGATGTGCTAAGGTTACGTTATTATATGCATCTGTGCTAAGATCCCACCATCAAAACACAGAAACTAAAGATCTTTTAAAGGTTTTTCAAATCATCCTATAGTATTGAGGGGATAACTCCACACCGACCATAGAGAATTCAGTGTTGTTTGAGGATTTCTACAGGATTTCAAATGACAGCTGTCTCACAAGGTAGTTATTTTTCTGCCATGCAAGCCCTTCCAAAATCACGAAGGAAGTTTATCAGGCTGACTGAAGGCCTTGGTTCAGCCCAATGACTTTTATCTGCTTAACACCTTGGATGGGTTTGGCCCATTGTGTGCCTCAGAAGAAGCTAACTTTAGATAACAGGTTTTTATTGTAACTGGAGGATTATTTTAAGTTTAATTGGAATGTCATCAATATTTTTAATAAGGAGCATATTTTCTTTGCTCAGTTGTTCTGCAAAGTATTTAGAAGTAATATTTTTGATCCAGAAAAATTGATTCCTTACACATTACTTTATCCCAACTGAATACTTTAGCTGCAATGTGCTTGTACATTTGCCTTTCAGTATTCTTCTGAGAGTGACTGTTGCCAAAATTACACTTTTTCCAGCAGTCTCATATCACGGTAACTTTTTTTTTGTTTCAAAATATACTGAGGTTGAATCTCAACTTTTCATCACTTTGTTCTCCTGAGGAAAAGAAACACGATTCTATTATGTCGTCTTCATCAGCTTCGATGAATGAGGGGAAAATAGGGAGAGGGAAGGATTTGTGCTAGAAGTTCATGCAAAATTTGAGACTTGAATATAGCACAAGCAGCACTTCAACACTCCAGACTCCTTCAGTGCCGAGACCCCTCGAGAGTTGAGTTTAAATCACTAAACTTATTTCAGGAAAGGGGAGAACACTCTGGAGAAAAGTCTGTCGACTCCAGCAAAATTAATAAACTGGTTGCTCCTGATGTGAACTACATTTCTTGACAGGAGTTCGACAAATTTCTAATTCCCTCTTACTGGCTTGTGAATACTGCACTTGTTCCTTTTTAACAGTTATTTAACACTATGGCACAATAGAAGTGATAAAAATTGCTAAGTTTCACTCACCTTGCACTTTCAGTGCCAGTCGTAAGAGAGAAAGGAAAAGCACGACTTTCCTCAGTGTCTGTTAAAAAGGGCAGCTTACTCTTTCCTCACTGAAAATGTTCACGTATGGAAAAAAAATGTAAAAATGTTTAAGCCCCATCAGGTGATTTTTGTTTCAAGAAATTAGAATGAATAAATTGAAACAGACCTCAAATAAGCTGTCTGTAACATTATGCATTTTTTACCCCAGATGGGGGCCAGTTTTCCTGTCTCATATGTGCTACAAATCTAAACAGAATGAATGACATTTATTTTTCACCTGTGTTCATCCAGCATAACCACACCCTGAATCTGGCTGGACACTCACTTGCCAGGGTTTTTCTTTTCTCCTTCTTATTAAGGACCGTTGCTGTTTTCACTTGCATGTGTTTAGGCTCCAAGCTGTTCTGCAGTGCTCACTGCACTGCTGTGATGGTTGGTGGTGCACTGTACAGTCAAAATCTCAGCAGATCCCTGTACTCAGGGACTAGTGTCTCTTTACAGAAATGATTATGTTGTGGGGTTCAAATGCATCTCACAATATATTTCTATGTTTTAAGAAACAGAATAAGGTGTTAATAGCCCCTTGACCTAAAGCATGTTTTAGAATTTCTATAACGAAAAACACTTAGATCTCAATTACACTAAATGAAGCCATAAACCAAATTAGAATGGTGTCCATTTGCTTCTTGTAACATACACTAAAAAGCGATATTTACATCTCAGGAAAAGAAGTCAACACCAACATGCTGAATCAATGCCCCAAGAATGGCATAGTTACTTTGCAGTACAAAGGCTCTTTTTATTAATGTAAAATAAAGTTTTGTTTGCTTTAACTATTCAATTATAGAGCACAGATGCCACCCCAATGTATTTTTCACCTACATTAGGGCTCTGGCACGCCTGTAATTGTATGGCAAGGTTAATATGTTTCCTGTGATCCTTGGCTGAGTACCCTTCCATTAAGTTGGAAAGATCTTCCATTAGGAGATCAAAAGATTTTCCCTTAAAAGCTGTACTCAAAAGTAGGAAAACACCTGCTGTGGATACAGAAGGGGAGGAAAGATCATGTTATGTTTTGGAGTGTCCTAAAATACTGTGTAGATGTGTACTGTACAAAAAAGGAACGACCATACCACAGGTATAATGCCTGAAAAGTACAGCTGAGACTCTGCACTTGTTACTCCAGTCGTCTGGCACCTCTGCTAATAGACAAATGTGTTCCTCTTGACAGCATCTGACAGTAAATCTGTGTGTTGCACCCACCATTTCAAACCCCCCTACTGCAATGCACACAGGCTTCACCCATACGTTACTGGAATGGGATTTGCAAAGCAGGCTCCTGCCTACCAGCTCTCAAATCATCCTGGCTGGGTTAGTCTTGTCCATTCCTTCTTTCAGATCTGAAAGGTTTCTCGTTTATTACACATTAAACTTGAAATGCAGCAGAGTAGTTGGAGTATTTATCACTTTCAATATGTACATCAACTTGGCAAGAAAAAAGACAGTTAATTTTAGATATAAGCCCCAAGCAAAAATCCTGCTTCCAACACACGTTTCAGACTGACTTTAGCCTTTTTTCCCCTCTGTGCACTGCACTCATAGAAGCTATCAGTGTCATGTATCTCTCTTCTTATACATAAGCCTGTGGGAAGAGACCCATTTCTACAACTTCAGCGAGCTCTGATTGACACAGCAGGGTTGAACCTGCCAGGCTGAAGTGATGTGGTTAAGATTTCAACAGTATGCACTAAGACTTGAGGGACCTGTACTCACATTCCGGGTTTGCCAACAATTCCTCCAGTGACTGTGCACGATTCACACAATTTCTATGTGTTACAATCTCCTATGAACAAAATCAACCCGTTTCTTCCTCTTTGCCTAAGGTCATTCATATGCTAATATTTTTAAGATGGGTCCTGATTCTTGATACAAATTTGGATCAACTTCATTCATTAGTGCTTCTTAACTATTAAAAATATTCTCTAGAGGTCAAAATCTCACTGAGGATCATCACAATTAAAAAGATTTTATTTTTGGAAAGCAGAATTTGGTTAAAGCAAATGATTTTTTAGTCTATTCCATACTTTTGATCACCATCCACAACACCTACCGGAAACTGTTACTATCTCCAACCACATTTAGCCAGCAAAATTCTTTCCTTAAACTTTGTGCTCCCTGAAGACAACGGTTCCCTCAGGAACACAGCAAGAGGTTTTGTGAATGCTTGGAAGCAATATGAAGCTGCGTAGCAGTGAAAAGAAAAAGAAAAGGAAAAAGAAGGCATGAAAATATCAAAATAATCCCACATTAGTTATTCTCAGGGCTCCAGGGAAATTAAACAAGGGTGGGAAAAAAGGCATAACCTGACTCCTTTACATACGCAGCTCAAATTTACAGCATTAGCAACTGAAGCTCAAGACAAGAAAATTGAGCACTGGTCTGTAAATTCATTCTAATGACATCACTGCCAGGATTATCCTTTTGGGGATGGCTTGTGTAGGGGGTTGGGAGGAGAAGGCAAGGGATTGAGGAAGGGAGATTTGATTATGTTTGAGCTATTTCGATTTGAGGCTGCTCTTAACTGACAAAATAGAAAGCATCTTATCTGCGAAGGGATTTTGCTCAGCTGCTTTAAAAATCCCCCATACAGACTGAAAGTCAGCACATTCCCCGGAGGATCAATTGGCTTGACAAACTCGAGACACCCTCTATCCCATCTTAAAAAAAATAAAACTATTTCCATATAAAAACTTTCTCCAGGCAAAAACATGACATGCAAGGGCTTGTCCTGGGGCAATTAGAAAAGAACTTCGTATAAGTAAATCTAGTGCTTGCAAAAGTTGCTGCATTGACAACACTCGATACCAAAGGGTTCTCTTTAATCCAACAAGCTGCAGCGGGGCAAATGTCTCTTCTGCCACTGCTCTTTATCTCACAGTAGGATGAACTCAGTCTCAAGGAGGGGGGTGAGAGGGAGCTTAGCTCTTTAGGCTCATTCATCAAGAAAACTTACTTTTAACTCACAAGCTGTCTCACTGATTTGAAGGAAACTCTCATCCAAATACTTTAAGTGCTTAAATGACTTCCTACATTTTAAGCATTGAAGTGTTGGTCTCTGCTGAAAGGGACAAGATGACTGCCAACCCTAGTCAACAAAAGCTGAATGGAGCTATCTGGTACACAGGCAAAAAGCCTCAAATTCCTGCACTAAAACTCGGAGTTTATCTGGGATGTTGCCTAACTTCAGCAAAGCTGTTCCTCTTGAAAACGATACAGAACAGTGCAAGTAAACTTTTTGTGTAAGATTATACTTCTTTGCATTGAATTTATTTTTGTATTTGCACACCACACATCTATCTAATGATCCCTAGACAGCAGTGATACTCATAGAATTATCCCTAAAAAGACAAAACGGAGCGAGAATGCCATGTAAAGAAGAAAAAGCTTTCGGTTTTAAAAATCTGAAATTACACATGTTCATCCTCACAGGCAGACTTAGGATCCTTTGTACAACGCAGAAGATTTAGCAGCTAAACCCCAGAAGCCATATCGGCTGAAATGTGCTCCTTAGCTGGAAATCACAGCCAGACCCTCACAGCAGGATGAACCCCTGGCAGCTCTCCATTGGGTTATCAGGGGAAGTAGCTGAGCACTGCCCATTCCCAGGCCGCACCTGATCTCCACCGCACGGACATCAGCCGTGCTCACACACATCAGCTCTACCCAGAGCTGCTACAGTACTGCCCTGGCACAAAAAGAAAGGAATTGCAACTTACTTGAACCTTCGACATCTAATGAAGGTGCCCAGAGTTCCTATAACCTTACCTTCAGGGAATACAATTCCATGCAGAGAGAAAGCGTGAATGCTACCTCTGTACAGCAACTCATTGTTAATACTTGAAGAGTCACTTTCCAGCCTATATTTGTTTCTGAGACAATTTAAGTTGCCACTCCTGTGCATACTTCCTAGCACCAACCTAGCATTCTTCTCTTTCAAGCTTGTCTGCTATCAGATTTGGCACCAACCAACAAACCAGTATTGGTTTGTTTGGGTTTTTTTGCTCTTGTTTTGTTTTGGGGTTTTGTTTGTTTGTTGTTCTGGGGTTTTTTTTCTGGTTTGTTTTTTTGGTTGTGGGTTGCTTGTTGATTTTTTTAAATGCTTTAAAGAGGACTTTACAGTTTTTACAGGACTTCACAGGCATTCCCAGGTTCTGCAGGGCCACCACACACTCCCCATACAAACAAAACTCCCATTAACCTCATCATGAGCAGTCTGGGATGGAATACCACACCTGGATGCGCTGGGCAAGAAGGTGTGTGCCTTAAGCCAGGCAGCATGGTTTATCATGCTCCCTTTTAAGATAATACAGCCTGCCTGTAACAAACGCTCCTGGGTAAATGTCTCTGCTAGTTAATACATGTAATAAACTGAACGAAAAACTGTAGGATGAGCTCCACTAAAAAGAATTTAAGTTACTCGTGCTCCTTAGAGTTAAATCGAAGTTACTGAACGCATTAAAAAATGATGGGATGACTCCAAGTGGCTCTCGTGTCTTACAGTTTTAAACATTTGTTACCTTAGAACTGACTTTTTAGGAGATGTTTCTCCAGCTCTGCCTCATCACAATGCAGAAAACTGGACAGAGTTAGCTTAGCACTCTCTTGTGACCCAAGCATCCCAGGAAGATGTGCACCCAGTGTTCCATCAATCCTTAAACAGCCATTGCGGTGTCTTATTTCTCTGACCCACGTATATTAAAGAATGAGAAATCTGGGAAAGCTACTGCCTAAGTCCATAAAAACAACACATTACTTTGTAACATCAGTAGCACTGCATAAATGCAACCAAGAATAGTACTTGAATCAAAAGATAAGAAAGGGACACAGGAGAGAAAAGTGAAGAAAAAAAATAATTTGGAAGAATTTTGGAAGTAAGAATCCACCAACGGCTAATTAAAAAACACTGGAGAAATTCTCCAAGCAGCTCCCATGATGTTCCCATAAAGGAATTCAATGCTTCGGCGCCCACTTTCATTTGTGCGCACAGAAAACGGGTATTTGCATATGCAGCTGGATGTGTACGTGTGAATAGCTGGAGATGTGTGTTCCCATAC
This sequence comes from Nestor notabilis, assembly GCF_000696875.1. Taxonomy (NCBI): domain Eukaryota; kingdom Metazoa; phylum Chordata; class Aves; order Psittaciformes; family Psittacidae; genus Nestor; species Nestor notabilis. The sequence continues at coordinate 82,363 of NW_009936371.1, read as the reverse complement.
AGACGGGCAACTCTGTCAATACATCTAAGGCAAGGATTTTGAATGTGTCCCTGAACCAGGCATTCAATCTCTGTTCCCCATCTGCATTATGGCGATAATTTTGCCTCGCAGGGATTCCATGGGTGAGGATAAATAGGATTAAGTTTGAAAGGTTCTAAACAGCCCAGAAAGCTCATATAAATATATCCTGATAGGTTCCTAACTAATATCATTATGGCACAACACTCTGTTGTCTGACAGATACTCAATGATAGCATTGGCAGTTGGTTATAATTAACGATCACTATCCACTGGGGTTTTGTCATTTTCCACTCAAACTCCTGGTAAATATGATGAAAAATGATGACGTGGCAAAGAGGAGCTCAGAAAAAAAACCCTTCAAAACCCATCAAGATTTAAATTTGCCTTTTCCTAACCCAAACCGTCATACTTGGCTGGGGTCAGGCCGGGAATTTGTTAACATGTGGAAAGAGCTGCTTTTGGACACGCTGAAAATGAGCAGTATTCATTACTAAAACTCATCGCGAGTTGTATAAATATTTACGGAGCTGAAAGAACATGTTGGCCAATGTTTGCCACAAACGAGCGCAAGGGAGTCTCTAATTAATGAAACCGAAGCTGTAAGGTTTTACTGGGCACTTAAGGCCAGCTCTGGAAGCTAAATGCAAACGCCACAGTTCAAACACTAGAGTCTATTAAGTCCTAGTGCACTCTTGCTCTCGGCTGACTGCTTGTGAACTGTGAAGAGGATTAAGGTGGATGGGATCACTGCCAACTTGAAGCTGTTAAATGACTGCATTACAACAAAAAGCTCCCTAACTCACTGCTGTTGAATATTCTTCCTACAGAATTCTCAGCCATTGGGAAGATAAATGGGAAGGGGGAAAGGTTCCTTTGGTTTTTTTTTTGGCAGTTCAAGTGCATTTACTGCACTGACAACGGCAGGATCATGCCCACCTGACCCACTGAATACAAATAATAACTGGAAAAAGAAAGCAATAATTAATGACCAGGTCTATGTGCATTCCATTAAGTACAAACAGCTGTCACAAACATCTTTCTCTAAAGAGCTGTTGGATAGGGAATTATAGCACTGTAAAAAGCTTCTTCCTTCTGCTGCTCCACAGACCCGGAACATAGCAAGGCTTTAAATTTTTAAACGTGGCTTTCAGGTTCCTTGGTGCACAAAATAAAAATCTCTGACAAATCAGCTTGGTAAGAGATTCCTCCAGCAGCCTTTCTTTGTGTCTGAAATGCTTCCACACGCTGAGCAGAGATCGTTCTGCGTATCGAGGTTTTTAGTAAGTGTTTTAATGGTTTAAACGGCACAGTAACGTCACCTCATTTGGGGGATACGTGGGGATACTTCCTCATTATATCAGTATAAGCAAATCTTGCTAAAATGTCACCTCCTCTGTTAACCTAGGCAGAGCTACAGTTAGAGGAGAGTAACTCTACAGTTACAACAAGTTATTACCAAAGGAATAATTTTGTGCATGGCAAACCCTCCTTGAAACGGCAGCCCACTGCTGTCTGCTCGTTGTGCACAGCATTTTCAAGATGAACAGGTCCCAGCACTGCTGCCTCCTCTAGAAGAAAAGTCACTATTTGCCACACCATATTTGAACATGTGGGGGTTTTTATTGCCTCCTCTTGCCAGTAAAGAATGACTAATAGCTGTAATTTGTAATTTCCCAGCTTCTGTGGTTTCTCTTTCAAGCAGTGTTCCTTATCTTTTGTGAGTTTCAACTTGGGGAAAATTGTCTTTTATACAATATTTTTTCCCATTTCGTGTCAAGTTACCACCTCCTGGCTCCTGATTCGGGTGTAGGTGATGAGTGCCTGACAAACACGGGGACTGAGATGTCTTTCTGTTTGATCAGGCTGCAAACAGCCCAGGTATCAGAAACCATTATCTGCCCATGTTGGTCAAGCAAAGCATGCTGGAATCAAACTGTCTTTCAAGATCTGAGGTCAAACCATGAAGACAGGTACCAACAACAGGAAACACCACTTCCCCCTCTGCACCCAAGCAAGGCTTTTCTTTTCAAAAGCACACACTTGGCAGTGTCCCTGCCAAAGGGGACACTTTGTATTCGTTTCCAGTCCTGGCATACATTAAATCCTTCCTTTTAGGTGCACAACAAGCAGTTGACTTAGGCCTTTGAAGACCTTGATCCTCATCTCCCTTCCAAGCTGTAACTTAGCTCTTCTGCTGCATAACTCCTGCAAAACAGGCAGTGACAGTACAGGTCACAAGGAAACTCTGGGCCTAACTTCATGCCCTCTGCATGGATTACTGGAGATAAGACACAGGGAAGGACCCATTTTCACGTGAAATGCTGATCTTTCTTTTGAGCTACGTCTTAGAAGATGAGCAGCTATATATGTGCTCCCTCCCAGTACTCCTCAAGCTTAGAGCTCCACTACATCATTTATTTAACAAGCACAAAAAACACGTGAGTTATACCAGCATATTAGGATAAAAATGTAAAGTACAGATTTTAAGGAGTATAGGCCAATCACCATCACATTTTCACAACTCTTTCAAGCCCAAAATACGGAGGTTTAAGTATTTCGATTGAAATTAAAACCCCACAAACAAACACAGAAACCCCCACAAACCAAATCCCAACACACAAAAACTAAACCAACCCCCCAAACTTTACAATAATAGTTTCATTAATGTTCCTCCTATGCATCTTCTCAAAGAACAGCAAAAGGCCCTCAGCTGACACACAGGATACCAGCCTTAGAACACCGCGCAGAGAGGCAGAATCAGCTTGCACAACCATTCAGGCATGTCTTTTAAACCCACCTGTACTTTCCAGGCAGCCCCTCAAGCACCCGCACTACCAAACACTCCAGTGTGTGTCTTGAACCAGTTATCTCACTTGCCAAACCCAAAAATTCCGGCACAGAAGATGACTGGCTGGAGCACAGCCTCCCACCCTCATCCTTTTTCCATGCATCATGGATATAATCCACATGGCAAACCTAACCCCACGGTCAGCCTTGGCTAATGAAGGCAGTGAATGCATAGTCTAGACATAACCTCTAATTCTGTCAGATTGGCATGATAAAATGCAGCTGTATTTGAGACCAAAAGAGCCCCTATCTAGTCACAATCTTGTGAGAAAATGAAACCTAGGGTTCTGGTTCACAGAAAATAAAAAGAAGAAAGTCTTAAAATGATGGGAATATCCACAGTTTCCCTGTTTGTGCTAATAAAAATGAAGAATTTAAGTAGTGCTTTTGTTTCCATATTTCATTTTTCTTGCTCTTTTGCTGCAGGTGTTTTTTTTATAAGTAGGAAAAATGGAAATGGCAATCACTTATTTTGGAATGAAGGAGAGAATCCAGTAAAGCAAGGCAAGGGCATCCTAGTCCCAAGAAACACAAGCTCTGCACACACAGCTGTTTCAACTTGAAAGCCAGTTCCCAGTGTATTCCAGGAACAACATGGAGTTTGCTCCTTTTCCACCTTTCAGTTTCAAAACTGTAATGCAAACCAACCAAACATAACATATCATTCTGAGACTGAACCAGGAAGAGAACAGGACGATGCACGGAACTAAACTTGGACCGGAGGTAAATAGTGACCCAGAGCTTCACAGCTATCTCTAACTGTGAAGGGCCAATAGAGAGGGTTTAGGCCCTACAAGTGCCAAGCTGCTAATTTTCACCACTCCCCAGTGCTGCTGCTGAGATGCAGCCCTGGAGAAGTTCCCTGCAGTCTTCCTACCCAGTCTGCCTGGTTTGACAGCCTGAGAAACTGGTCTCTTCATTCTAAACCTCTTCAAAATGAGTAGAGACACCCAAGAATGTTTTAAGTGGGGCAGCCGATGGCTTATACCAAATGTGTGTTGTCATTCTCAGAGCAATGAGACAAATTTTCCATTGGCATGAAAATTCTAGGCTAAAAAAAGAAGGAAAACAGTTTCTTTCTTCAAAACCACGTATCAAATACCAACACACATGGTAACATGCACCTACTCTCATTCCAAAAAGTACTAATTTTAACTTTTGATGCTTTTCCTAGATCATCATCAGTATTTTTTTCCATGCAGAAAAGGAAAGCTCTGTGCCACTGCTTCTGTCTTTGGCTGGGATTGCTTTCTTTAGAACTATTCAACACCAACACCTCACCCAACACTGCTTTTGTACAGAAGCTGTTTGAAAGCTGTTTGTTGCTGATTTTGCTCCTTCGGATGAGCTTATACAAACTCCTTCACACTGGAATAAAATAGGAAGTGATGAAGTATTCTTGCATCCAGCTCTCTAAACACATAGAATGATTGGTGCTTTTTAACTGGATTTTAATTCCTCCTCTCCTGGCCCCATCCTTATGTCTAATAACAGACGGTTTTCCTGCTATCTGCTCATTACTTTTCTCTCCCGGTGGTGAAGAGCACACAGACCTCAGCATCACTGAAAAACACAGAACACGACAGTAGCCCTGCTTGAGGAAATGAAGACTAGCTTCCCACTTCCATCACATAGATCAGCTCCAGGTATCCACGATGTACCGCACACTCAATTCCATGCTAACATTAGGATTTGTTTACTTAAAGCAAGCACTGCACAAGATAATAAACGAATCAGATTGTATCTACTGTTACTTAACTGTGGTTTCACATCTAATTCTTTTCTTTTATAAATGACAACAGCTAAGGAAATTTTTGACCAATATTTGACACAGGCTAACAGAGTAGATAACCCTCTCTTCTTAAAAGTCCTACCTGATCCACTATATCCTCTATTAGTGCTAATATATCTGTTTTAATGCCACTGTCTTAGCACCACTGCACTAAAATGCTACCTGTGTGACCACTTAAATGAATGTTTGATAAAACAGCTGCACAGAAACTGCCTTTATACAAATATTGTGTCAAAATGTTCCAGTGAAAGTCTTAATACAGTCTTATAAAGAGACTCTAAATATTTCATCTGTTTACAACTCTCCCATTGGCTGTTAATATCCCATTTGGGATGCATTGAGAACTAGTGTAATTCAGTTCACTTGCATTACTGGCAGAGCTCAACCCTCTCCATTAAGCATTAAAATGCTAATCATCCTAAAGAGAAAACTTAATGATATTAAGCCATGCAAAGAGACTGACGTGAAAGATATGCACATGATGCTTTTGTTTGAGATACAGGAAGGGATATTGTCCAAAAAGACAGGAACCCTGACTTGCCCAATTCAACAAGTCTCATGCAAATCCCAAGTGCAGACAAGGAATTACCAATATTGGAGTCTGTTGGTTACAAACAAGGCAATTTTAAGAAGAGCACATTGTGCTTTCCTTGTTTGTGCATTCAGGTTTGCACAGAAAGGTTATGACCAGTTACTGGCCAAGTAAAAACAAGACCTCAGTCTTCTCGCATGCCTGAAAAGCAATGTGAATTTATCCAAGCTTGGAAAAATAGGCAAGGGGTAGAATCTTAATCAATCTATCCAACTGCCACAGCTCTAGCCCAAAACTCATGCCCTGAAATGAACATGTACTTATCAACAGAGATGGATGTCTCTTTGGTAGAACTTAGAAATGGATATTAAATGAAAACAAGCAAGAAGATGTACTTAGCTTAATTACCAGCCAGTGCTCTGTATTTTGAGGTCCCCTCACACATTGGTTTATACTATACACGGAAGAATGTCAACTGAAAGGTATGTCCGGAAGTTAACAATATCTGATTGCCCAGGTGCAAACAGTGTTCCTACCCAACATAGTGAACTGAAAAAACATTTGAGCCCCAAGACAAACATACAAAATAGGTATGTCTGTTGAGCAGCAAAATACAATTCATTAGTTCCTTTGGAATAAAAATAAAAAGGAAATTATCCTTTTTTCTTACAGGAACCAAAATGGACTAAAGTGTTAGGTCCTGCTATCCTCTTAAGGATTCCAAAGAAGTGAGGAACTGAATCCCACCTACTCTCTGGGGAGAAAAAAAATCTCAGCCTATTTCTCTTAAAGGTAACAATAACAATCAAAAAAATAATTCTGAAAATTACATTAAAGGATAATTGATAACTGTCTTTTTATATTAAACCCTGAAGCTCATAGTTAGACCACTGAAATGTCAAAGATCCACTACATCTTATCTTGCCAAGCTTTAAAATGCACTCCAAAGAAGTTCTCTTTTCTCTGCTCATCATCATGCAGATCAGTTCCTGACAGATCCTAAGAGACTGCTTCAGGACAGGCAAAAAGCTGCACTACATAAAAACCTCCAGGGATACTAGAGAGTTCCTCTGTGGTTAGTGGAGCTATCACAGAAAAGAATTTCTTAGTGCTTGGTAAGCAAGAGGTTAATAGCCTATAAAAAAACCCACCTCTAACAAAAATGTTATTTCAATTGTATTACATTTAGGAGCCCTGAGGGTCATGGGGTAGATAATCAAAAAGGACAAGGAGGAAATTAAAAAAGGGAAGAAGGCAATCAAAAAGGGCATTTAGAAGGACCCATAATCCTCCATAGGAAGAATACTAATTATACTACTGCATCATCTTATAATTAACCCTGATCTAAATTTTTTTTTATTTTAGCTGTAATAACTTCCCCATGTACAATGATTTGATTGCTAATTCTTGCCAGTCTGTCTTGAACAGCTATTTTAGTTTTGGTAGCAACTTTTTACATAGCAGTTTAACTCTCCTTCATAAAGATGACAAAATGTTTAGATACTGGGATTATTTTAGTTACACTGGTTGCCTTTTATCCTGACAGTGCCAGGTGCTACACTCTTTTTCTTTCCCAAAGTTTCTTCTGTTTAGGAATGAAATTAGTCTCCTACATACAAATCAGTGTGTTGCACCCAATTCAGCAGTCAAACTTGGCCATAAGTCTGCATGATGATTTCCATCTGTATTTCATATTTCATTTAATAAATGTGGGATATTATTGTAGCCAGCAAACTAAATTCTCAACATACCTTCATTCCACAGCAGACCCCTGCTGGGGCTCACCTACATTCTTGGGCAGCTGGGCACACATTGCTATGACATTTCTAATGACTTACAAACAAGCCTGAGTTTTTGCCAAGCTGCAGAAGATAAGAAAGCCCCTAAAGAAGGTGCTTTCCCTTGGATGAAGGCTAGTCGTTTATGTACGCAGCCAGAAGTTATTCCCCAACTAACCTGAGATGTTGACACATGCAATGATTTCACAAGAAAACCTGGCAGTGAGAACGTATAAAAAGCAGACAGTACAATCAATCTGGAGGAATAAAAAGATCCAGAAACAAGGTGCTCTGCAGCCTGCCCTCAGAGGCAGGCATCTACAGACATCACTTGAATTTTTTTAACTCTATCTTTTGGATTCATTTTAGCCATACGTACTCTCTGCAGATACAAAAGCAGACATGCTCCCTTGTCAGATTCAGATGTATGAGTGAGCATACATGACAGAAATCACTCCTAACTGAATCTCTGTAGCATGAAGTATATATATTACCTTTTATTTTCTATATTTCCTTCATGTATTTGTAGGCACCTTGCTAATTAGTTCTTAATGGTCACTAGATTCTCAGATAATTAACATGTGGAGGGCATTATTCCCAAGTCAGGGCCAATCTAAGGACGATAGTCTCCAAGGCTTCCTCCATAACATGTGTCATGGGAGGAAGAATGTTTTTTAATATTTTAACAATCACTTTACTTCAGAAAGATAGTGCCCGAGGGGTTTGGCTTACACAGCATGGGAAACATCAGCTTCATAGAAATCTGGAGACTATACTGTGTGGTCAGCAGCATGTACTCTCTGGACAAACACATCACTCCCCTGGAGAAAATAAAAGACTAGAAAAAAAACCCAACCAAAAAGCAATCTATGTGAGTAACACCAATTTCCTCCTGATTAACCAAAGAAGGTATTACTTCCAAAGCAAGAATTTAACTCTGATTTAATGGCAAGCCCCAAACTTTACCTCTAAATAATAGACTTGAGTCCTCCATCAAGAAATTTTGTAACAGCTTACAGAGAGCAAATAATGTCAGGAGTTCTTCCTGTATCAGTTAAGACATCTGCACAAGACACTGGGAAAGAGGAATGCTACCGCCCTGTAAAATGAGTGTGAACAGAACATCCCTAAAAAGTGCATAGGCCTTTCTGGAACTCTCAAGCCTTTTTTGCTCCTTTTGAAATCCTATCTTAACCTAAGCGTATGTTCTCAATCAATATTTAATAATACAAAAGCCACACCACCCTGAGGCATCCAATATCCTCCTATTCCTATTAGTTTGAATGTGGTAATATGCAATATAGCCACTGAATCATTATCCTTGGATAATACAAGAAACTAAACCTGAAGCCAGCTGAAGCTCCTATTGCAGCCTGCACCACCAGGCAGCTGAAACTGGACGTATGAAATTGGAGAGCAATTATTATTTGAAGTATCACCTCCTCTATCTTATTCAGAAACACTGACTGCAAGTATAGTGATTTTGTCATAGGAAATAGCCACGCTTGTCAGTGGTTTTTTCTTTTAGCTAGTTTATCTTACAAGATAGTAATGCAGATAGCAGTGGCACGAAGCACAGAATCATCTCATTAATGTCCTGTCATTCCTCATGCCTTCCTCTTTTCATAATCAAACAAATAATTAAAAGCAAACATAGTAAACAGGTAACATTTGGAAACATCAGAAAATGGCAAAAATTGCCATCTTGTAAATGAACTTTAGGTCAGCTTTGAATGTTGAGCAAGCACGCCCTGTTCTGCCCACCCAAGCTGTGCACTCACAGCGTGCAACTAATGATGTTGAAAGTTTTCCTTATTAAAAGTTGAGCAGTTCATTGCCACTTTGCAGCACTCTTTTGCCCTGGATAACTCAAGGCAGTACCTGCTTAAGCAGCTGTATACTCTGCACTCAGACTAAGTATCAAGCAATTTGCTGCTTCTATGGCTAAATAGAGCCCTCTTATATTGCCAGAAGCAGTTGAAATATTTTGCTGTGACTGACAGCAAACTAAATAAAGACTATCAGACCTGCTTTCAGCTATTGCTGTTACGAACATAATGAGAATACCTAGAAAAGGCAATAGCCACCAACAGAGACTACCTGCTGTTGATTGTGTGATATTTTCCTTTTTTAATCACAGCTACCAAACAAGTACCGTCATCATAATGAACAGGTACCAATTCCAGTGAGAGAATTACAACAATGGAAATACATTTGGCAATAACCGGAAAATAAGCACAAGAAACAAAAATGAAAGGATTTATCAGAGATTTGTGTGTGTATATGTACAATCCACCGCTTGCTTCATCAAATGGCTACCCCTTAAGAAAACAATTCTGCTGACTCCTCTGTACAGGTAAGTTCCACCAGACAGAATAGGCCAGCCGATGTAGCAAAACGTATTCTTTGTTGGATATATTCTTAAACATTTAAGAACATTTTTGGGTGTATGTGGGCTGTCCTCCAATGCTACAAGAGCCCAGCAACAGGGTTGTAGTAGGATGATGTTATCTTCTGCCCAGGGACCATTTGTTTCCAAATCTTGTCCTCCCTCAGTTTCCAAAGGTATGTAGTATATGTCTTCTGGTCCAAGGCAAAAGACATTTTCATGCTATGGCTCAGAGAGAATTGCCTGAGAAATAAGCCTAAAGGACTACTCAGCTAAATCCAGGCTAAAATTATGCTAAGGAGATGAAGGAACTTCAAGAATAAAAATGTAAGCATAGAAATCAGAGGTGGGAGATTTGTAGGTATGTTACCTTTTTGGTTTTCTCTTCTATCAGAGAACATTTGGAACCCCTCTTCTATTTTCTTCCCCCAGAACCTCACACAGAGGGAATCACATCTTCAGGCATTATTGTCCCTGCCTGTGGCAGGGGGTTGGAACTAGATGAGCTTTACGGTGCCTTCCAACCCCAACCATTCTGTGATTCTACTGAGACTGTGTACTGATTTTTCCAGACACTGTGGCAGCTCCCTGGTGGTTCTCCTGCAACCTTCAGCATGTACTGAATGCTGATGGCAGCTAGAACCCAGTTCTTCTTTCACTCGTTTGATAAATAAGCAGGCTCCCAACTCCTCCCTGCGCAGCGTGAAATGAGAAAAGGAGGCAATGATTTTAAGTCTTTCACTCAAATAAAACTGAACAGAATACAGATGAAACATTTCTTTAGATGAGTCTTCTCCCTGCTGAATCCCAAAGGCACTCTGCAAACAATGGAGGTGTTATTCCAAGGAGAATTAAAAAAGAAAAAATAAAAAAAGGCCTGCAAAAGTCTAATTTAAAAGGTTACCAAGCTAAGCATAGGCCCACCCCAGCTGCCAGTGTTTTGTTAGTGGCTGTCCAAAGCTAAGCAAGCCTGTTACCTGGTTTACTGACAGGTTGATAATGGAATTACCCCTGGTATAAAGCTGCTTTACAATCAAATTTAACTTCTAAGGTTTGTGGGGGTTTTTTTAACCGCTGAACTACAGTTCACCTCCTTTCTGCCCAGCAAACAAACTTATTTTTCTCAGAATGTCAGTTTACTAAAGTTGTCCTGAAGTTGTTCAAGGAACAAAAAAAAAAAAACCAAAACACAAAGAAACCACATAAAATGCTCTTTCCAGCTCAGTGCAAGACTATCAAAGCTCAGAGGACTTACATATTTTCTTGAGAGTGTTCTGCTTTTCTGTTCTCCAAGCACACTGCAATGTTCACACCAAGACAGACAAAAGACTGTACAGAAGACCCTCTTCTTTCCTCTGAAGACCCCCACTCCTATGCATGAACTTGCAAATGCCATCGGGGTAGCCTGCACTCCTGACGTGGGCCTGTGAAAACGCGGGCTTTGGTACTAGAGCTGAAACATTCCTCTCTGTTTAGAAAAGGTTCTGAGCTCACACAAATGACACTGCAAGACAGAACAGGCTACACCAATCCTGTGACATAGCTACTCAAAAACTGGCAAGGGGGAAAGAGGCAGGAAGACAGAAAGACACTAATAGGTGAGTATTCCAAAGAAAACCAAATAAGATTAGCAAAAAATGATTGACACTGTGCTTTCTAACTAGGTTTCTCTGTCTATAAGATACTCAAAGCAGATAAGGGCAGTTGGATAACTAATAAAAATACTCACATGTGCTTGTACCTCCATGGGTCCTAAACAGACAAGCTTCAGGCAGCCTAAGATTACGATGCAGTTGCCTTGAGAGCAACTGACCACCCATAACCACTCTTTTTTTCCCCAGCGTGCTACCTAGAACTGACTAAAGTGTTTTCATGCATTTCCGATTTCAGGTGATTTTCTTCTGTCCTGCTGTAATTACCTCATTTGCTTTTGGAGACACTTTCAGACCCAGCTTCAGTGACTTCCAAGTAGCACAGCTAGACTTGAAGAAGAGAGCTACTTAATGTCATCAGGTGTGCTCTTCAGCCACTCTGTTTACAGAAGCGAATCAGTGTGACCTACAAACAGCTGAGACTTACTGAATTTTCTCTGGACAGGAGAAAAAGGAGTTCAGCCACAGACTCTGTAATTTGCAAAGTAGACCTGAGTGAATGCTTCCTAGAAAATAATCTTTGCGGCAAATTCTCCTAGTTCTGAATAGGCTTCGACTTTCAGGAATTCACTTGTGATTTAAAAGAATCTGACTTTTTCAGAAGAAAAAGTAAATTAGCAAACCATTGCCACCACACAGTCAGGTCCACTCTCACAGGTCACAGCCACATACTTGGTTGTTGAACCAGGAGGGACTGGTCCAGTTCCCTGACTGGTTACACTTAGGTTTGTAATTAAAAAGGGACTCTGAGGGATAGAGGTGATGACTGAGAATCCTTGGTTCTTTTTTAGAATACTGTATTGAGTTAACATTGATATTCACCAGCTGAATTAGAGACTTTCACAAAATGACTGAAACTGAAACACTGGAAAAGACTGAGCCCATTTTAATACATACCAGAGCCACTTTTAAAGTGAATGTAGAAGAGGGTGTGTGAGCTCCTACATTCAAGGGACAGCCATCCTCCTCAAGTGTAACCATTTACCTAGCCAAATCCTGCCTTTGGGTGATGAGCTACTTGTCTCACCTGAAGATGATTCACCATTTTGGGAGAGAGGCTCAGGCCTGGCTGGACTGCTTAAAAAACACACTCCGAAGCCTTCTGCCCTTGATGTTCATAGCAAACAGGAAACCCACTAGAGCAGAGTTTGGGACCAAGGCTTGTTAATTGTGTCTCGTAACTTCCTCTTCACCAGCTTCTCAATCACTTTTCTATTATGAATGAGAATATAAAAAAGTAAAAGTGTTTTAGGGATTTGCCAAAAAAATTGGCAAAACAATTAAACTTCCTGGTGAAAATAATTTTAAAAGCCCCACGCTTTTCAAAAGGATGTGAATAGTCTCTTTCACTGTTCCTCTCTTGCACTACCTAATGGTTCTGAGACAAGCCCACTTACTCCTCATTTTTCAAAGCTCTGACAGTGAGTGAAAGATTAACCCAAGCTACCAGGAAGACAGCCCCCTCAGAGGTAGCAGAACAGAGGTTGAACGCCTCTGCCCCTGAGCTCCAACATCAGCATAGGGAGTCAAGGTTGGGCCCCTTCATCCCACACAGGCTTCACTTGAGAGAAGATTACACTCCAAATCATCCTGCAGGACCTGTACTAAGGTACTTAGTATTGTATGTGCTTAGATATTGAAAAGAAATCCCACTATGATGTAATTCTTCACTTGCATGGTCTGTGTTGTCTCTTCAGTTGCCTATCTCAAGTCATCCTCTGCTCATCATCTATTTTGTTAGACGTCAGCCATGAGACTGTATCTGCAATGACTATCCTGTGCAAGAGCCCTTTGTTGTTTTCAAGCAGTCACTTCAAAATGATTTCCACAAATGGTTACACATATAAGCTTTACAGCATGTTCTGTTGATCAGTTTATGAGATTTTCACATATCTGGGTGAAGAGGAACCAGCTGTCTTATTTTCAAGCCCACGATCTCCACGTGACCACCTTCTTTCACTGTTTGTGCATTCAGTGACACTGCACTGACATTAGGCATGCTTTCCTGCAGGTAGGTGTAATTTATTCCTGAGTGTTCACTAATCACCCAGTCAAAACATAAGAGCTGAAAGTGAAACTGTATGACAAGAAAGGTTACGATGGAAAAAGAAAAAGAGAGAGAACCGATTATTGTGATTATTGGCCCCACAGGATTTTTTTTGGGTAGGGGAACACTTGAGACTGTGTAAATACTCCATTCTGTAGGCTCTATTTTATAAATTACCATCAGGCTTTCAAACAGTGGTCGCTAAACACTCTCTGTAATGCTAAAGACTTCAACTTCAGCGGAGGTAGAAAGTGCAACACATCAACTAGAAATTCAAAAGCAAGATAATCTTACTCCAAAAGTAGACGAATAAAATAATACAGCTTCAGGGGCATGTAAAGGAAAAGCTGATCTTATGCAAGAACTTTGACTGTCCATTTCAAATGCAAAACTCCCTCTGTCAAGGCTTACAGTTTCGTCTGGAGAAGCCATTCATATTCCTTAATATGAACCAGAGACTGAGAAATCATTAAAGGCAACAGAAACAATACTGTTAGGCCTTGTCAAACGCAGCACAGCCTCTGTGAAATGGTTCTCTCTGAGTGAACAGAGGTAAATAACAGTAATTGCTTTGTTAGATTGCATGCCAGAAATAAAGCCTTTTATACCCATGCAGAGTAAAAGTCAAAACCACGGCAGGAAGGCTCAATTTCAGCAAACAGACTGTAATGAAATAATGCTGGTGGTTCTGCTAGCCAGAAGCTTACTCGGGCCTTTGAAATGGTAATGCCCTTCACTGTATAGTGGAAATCTAGTGAATAAAGAATCTTGTTGCACAGAAATTGATATTCTTTGAACAGATACATTTATTTTCCCTAACAGCTCTATTTTAAAGTTAGCTCCGCTGTGTCCCTTCAGCCTCCCCTGCTCCAGCATTACTTTGAAGGCTACCCACAAGGTAGGCAATGTTTGCTAATCTTACTTGGACTTGACAAGATTCTGACTCACAAGGAAGCTTTTCCCTTCCCCATCAAGCACATCTGTTTTCAAAATCTCACTCAAATGTCACCTTCCTGAACATGCAAAGAAAGCCTGAGTCATTTGTGTACCTATCAGAGTAAGGTCATCTGTCGTCTTCTCCTTGCCATGCTCTGCCTCTTCCAGAAAGCTTTTTTTCTTTCAGATTTAATAGCAGGTGTTTGCAAGGTCAGTCCATGGTTATATCTTCTAAATGATACAGTTTTTTCACCACCAATTCATTTCTGAGAGAAACTAGGCCACCATTAGGCCACCATGATTTTTTTTTGGCATTACTTTGGGCAGCATCCTAGACAGTAACATTTACAACTCTATACCTATGCTCCCCCTGACACACTACATTGCTTAATGCATCAGTCCTTCTACTCTAATCCACAGCTGGCTCTTAAAAATAGAATCAGAGAATACTTAGGGTTGGAAATGATCTTAAGATCACCTAGTTCTAACCCCCCTGCTACAGGCAAGGACACCACACACTAAACCATGTCACCCAAGACTCCATCCAACCTGGCCTAGAGCACTGCTGGGGCTGGAGCATTCACAACTTCCTTGGGCAACCCATTCCAGTGCCTCACCACCCTCACAACAAAATACCAACCACGTAACCCTAAGGACCTGTGCTTTCTTTTTTCTGCTCACTATCTGCCATACTCGCATCCTAATTTAAAAAACAACAAACCAACCAACCACTTGTTGCTTCAAATGACTCCAAATGTCAGACTGTGCCACCATGACTCAGCAAGGTAAATGGTGTTTGGTCAGCTCTAACAGAGAGGTCAGAAGCAGGAAGGTTTGAAATCCAGTTCCAGAGCCAGATTCGGCTCTTAAACCTCTGAGAAGCTCCAGGGGTTTTCAGAGGCTCCACTTTCTACAGGCTGGGTGTGATGGGGATGATTGCATATGAGGATCAAAACCCCAAATAAGTCTGCGGGATGGTTTATGTGATGGTAACGTACTAATCAGCATCAGGAAGAAAAGCAAAGGCCTCACAGGTCAGACTAGTTCCATCAGGCCTTCAAACATATTGCTGTGTTTCATAATCCCCCCTCTTCCATTTACTTTTCCAGAGGAAATTATTCTAAGGAGGCCAAAGCCCGCTGCAGAGAACATCTGCATCCACCCATTCTGAGGCCAAGCTGGAACGCGGATTGCATTACATTTACACAACATGAATGACTGTTACATCTAAACCAAAGTGGGGTTCTAAGTCTGCTCACTTTGTATACCCGAAGCTCCCTGTGAAAGTTCCCCAAGTGCTGCCTGAGCAATTCACATCACGTGGCTCTGCTATAGGCTGCAAACAGGACATATCGCACACAGCTATCGCTGCCAGAAGAAGAACCTGTAAATGTCAAAAGAAAATGCAAGGAAAAATGGTATCTTTTCTCTGATCTCCACTTGAATGAAAGATGTGGAGGTTACATTTCAGATGAAGGAGCTAACTGTACTCAGGAAAGCTTTAATGAAACAGCTGCCAGTAGCTCCTGATAGGGACATTAATCAGAGACAGAGAGAGGCGTAAAGGCCCATATGCCTATTTACTCACGTTCATGAATTTGTTTACTCTGAGAAGGACGACCACTGGGAAACAGAGTGTTTGCATGAGATCTCATACTCCTACAAATGCAGATAAACATACAAATTATACAATGCTAGGATTTTGCTGGGTTGTTTGCTTTGGGGTTTTTTTCCCTACCAAACTCCACTAGAGAATCCAGCGCTTTCCCTCTTTCTACCTGAAACAGAAACATAAACCTCAACTCTTAGACAACTACAATGTCTTCAACAGTGTGAGACAACTGGCACAAGTGAGTATTAGTAACACTGAATCTTAGAAGTGTTCCAGTTCTGGTCCTGACCGACAGCCTATTCCACTGACTCCCTTTTGCTATCCAGAATGTTCCCTTCTGTTATTTCTGTCTGTTCCCAATCTTGTGATGTGATTAGAGTAGATGATTACGCTTACATAATAGTATCAAATTAATTTGCAGCAGAGCACAACAGCAGAGGAAATTGTTTCGAGTTCTGAAATCTCCCCCTCCCCAGTTTATTTCAGTGACATCAGGGGATTAAGGCAAAATGGGTCAGTAGAACACTGCTGGGAAAACAATCAAAACATCAGTCCTGACCTTGTAAACGAGAGTGAGCGAGACTGCAAACAAAGCAAGCCGTTTACTGCGTGGTCTGTATACAGCCATCAAGGTGAATCAGCTTCCTAAACACCTATCCCTGGCTGACAGAGCACGGCAGGGAAAACCACTGCACATAGCCTTTCAGTAGAAACAGGCATTTTGGAATACTTTTCCAAAAGCATGGAACACAGGCTTAACTGGAGTTTTACTTCCCGTTAGAGAGTGCCTTAATGCCAACGGTAGTCAAAGCAGTGAGTTCCTACTACTTTAAACCAAGGTGGGGGCACTGATTAACCCAAACCTACGTATGGTTCAAGAAGCCTGACAAACATCTCAGTTCTCTGGAGGGTTCTCCTCTCACTTCCTGCACAATTTCCTGCTGCTGGGATGTTAGAGGGTTATAGCCACATCATTTTTAGCACTCAAGAGAGTCTTCTGATTGGTGTCTGTAACTAGCAGATTTATACTGATTGTTGGCTTGATGCAGGAAAGCAACCATTAACCTGGTTTACCACACTGCACAGCTGGCACAGCTGGTTTGTGATCACTGCTGTTTATGTACAATGCCCCCCCCAAATATTTACCTTCCCTTTGGAAAAACAGATGCTTCTTCAACAGCCACTCCTTAAAGATAGCTGGATAAATAAAATCTGGGCCTAGGTCCAACTTCTCAGAAATATCCAAATGACTCCTGCTATCTGTCTTCTCATCCTTCCAACGCAGACACCTACTTCCCATCCTAAATATTTTAATGGAAGTACATTAACATAACTTCTTCTGGCTTAAAAACAGCTCCAGTTTTACACCTTGACATGCCATAGCAGCAACCTTTGTGCTTTGCCAGCTTCCTAAGCTGAGGTAAGCACAATAACTAGGAGTGGTGTGCATTTGCATGCCACTGTTGCAGGCTCTACCAAGACAACAACACTTTCTGCACCGTGAAAAAGGCAGTATTTTAAAAAGGTATCTAAGCTCTTAAATGTCCAAATTTTGCCATGACAAGTAAATCTAGGCCTAACACCATTCGTTATTTAAGTTCTTCCTTGTGCTCTGTTAACAGCTCCATTGTACGTTTATGCTTTATATTAGATGTACAATACTAACCATGCAGATTTCCAATGTCACTAAATTCAGCCTCCTCCATATGGATATGGTCATACATACATTCAGCTCTCCAAATAATTCATCGTGGCTGGAAGTTGTCTGGTATGGCACCTACTCACTGTATTTGATCAAGTGTGCAGTGTCACAATATGTTGATGCATTTAATCTCTTCTTCCACCAAGGTAAAAAGACAGGCTTTTTCTTGTTTCTAGGGCATATGAAGTGACAGAAACTCTCCATATAAAAATTTTATCAGTGAGCATGGTGAAAAATGATGAAGATCACACAAAGGCCAGGACTACTCAGTTCTTTCCTCAAGTGTCATAAACACAACATAAGGTAGTCATGCTGGAAGGATAATTTAAACCTACTTTTCCTGCTCCTTCCTGTTTGTTTTTCTTCTCTATCAACATTATAATGCTTTGATGAAATGCAAGTATGAATGCAGACATACTGTAATTTGTTGTGCTTTTCCTTTCCCCATGTCTGTAATTTCTACTTAACTAAGACAACTTGTTAGTACTAAGCTGATTTACACATTATATGAAACACATTACTTTGTTCCTTTAACCATATAATCATGAAACTTGCCCATCATGTTACTGCATTACAGAACTTTAACCTGTGGTCACCTTTATTAGATGTTCAGTCTGCTCACAGATATTTATATTGCGTATGTGAAGGAGAAAACATTCAACATTAGAAACTTTGGATATCCCAATACTGACTCCCTCAAGACCACAAATGCTATTTTACGCTGCTCTCTATATGAAAGGTACATGAAAAAAAACAACAGCAGCCAAAGGATAATGTGGAAAAGAAAACAAAACCAAAACCAAAGCCAACCAAACGTGAAAACCAAACAGCAAACAAAATAAGGAGACATGCTTTAGGTTCCCTCTGTTCTGACTGCTTGTTATTTTTCTCTCTTTAACATTGCCCTAAAGACAACCCTCTTACATAATTTCTCCATATAAAAAGAAATGGACTTTCTGGGGGAGAGTGGAGGAGAGACTGCAGTATTCACAAACTGCCTAAATCAATAAAGTCTTCGATGCTGTCAATGAAGTATTCACATCTGAAACACAGCTAAGATGCTACCTAGACTGACCTGTCACCAAGGTCTTCTTAACAGAACATATAATTTTTTTCATGCCTGTACGGTTGGATGTCTACCCAGTGCCAAATGACTAATTCAGAAAGACAGAGAAAGACAGACAAAAGTCTATAAATTTGCTCTCTGCCCCTGCTTGGACATTCTGTAGCCAAAGTACCAAAAACTGTGAGCCAGACTGAAGAATCCTCTACTAAATTATCAAGTTTCTTGATATGGAACAATTTCGTATGTCACATTCCTCCCATATGCTGATTAAATACTTCTACTTTTTCAACATCAAGATGACATTACACTGCAGTCTTTCAATCCTCACACCACTATTATTAATGTTACTAGTAAGAAGCCCTTGCCCAAGTCTACCCTTGTGTCAAACCTTATGCTGTGTCTAGCAATTTACACAAGTACTACAAAAGGGAGTGCTCCTTCCTCCCCAAATCTGTAGCTGTTGCTATTCCTGTGGATATGTCACGAACACTCTCTGCAGCATTAAGTATCATTCGAGTTCACAGACTAAACTTAGCAATTGCCTTGAAATCCTGAATCAAAACCATGGGTTTTTTTTTCTTCAGGGCTCTGACAGACACGGAGGTAGATTCAAACTGCAGGTATCTGCATGCCACTGTCCCATTCTTTCTGCAAAGATCATGGAAATTTAGGCAGGGATACAGGGATACCTAATCTGCTCCTAAATCAGTTCCCAAATTGCCATATTTCTCGTCTTAGTACAGTACTACAGACTGAAAACTAAACTCTAGCTTCTTTGGTAGGTTAGGCTGAAAAGAGCAGCAGTGCACCAGACACCACTAATTCTGACCTGTGACTTGTCTGGGCAGTGGGCATCAGGCAGTGGTAATACCTCAAATGATTCTGTTCAAACTGCTCGAGCTGACCTGCCAGAGCTCTCAATCCAAAAGCTTTCCTGGGCCAAATATTAATGATTCATAAAACTTGTACTGACTACAGCTGGCTGATACTAATGCAGTCAAGTCATAAGAAGCTTTCATAACTCATTTCTTTGTATGTAAAGCAGAAACAGTCTCATCTGTGACAATAGCCATGACATCTGACAAACAGCTGCTGAAGATAAAAACCAAATCAGGTGGAAAGGCCATTTATGGATGGCTATCCATATTGCTTCATCATGGACTGAGGAGTTAATTCTAGTAGCTGTAAGGATGATTTTTAACATAGACAAAGATCTACCAATGCATAGCACTATCACTTCTGTCACAGGCTTTAAACCTTCCTATTGTTTCACACCACAAATGGAAGCCAGATGTAACTATTTTAGTCTGGCTTAACTAAAATGCCGGAGATTTCACCCAGGGACTTCAAGCAATATTTTTGTTAGGCTTGCATTCAAGACTTTAACTCTTTACAGACACTCCAGCCTGCATCTAATGGTCAGCTCCTTAGTAGTAACAAATACAACAGTGTATGTTTACTCTTTCTGATGTATAAGATGACGACAATGCTGAGTTCCAGCCACACTCATTTCGAATTCCTGCATAGGAAAAATTCCAGCCTCAGACTCCTATGTATTTAAGATGGAGGATAGTACTATAAGGTGACAGCTGAGGGCAGTGTGCTGTAATATGCCATTTATGTCTCAAATGTGTTCTTAAGTCATTAGAAACTAATGCAGAAATTGTAAAATATATACCAGTACTTCCACCATTCAAAAGCATTTTATCAAGTATCAGAGACAGCACCAAAAGTAACATGAGAGTGGTATAATTTGAACAGCTGACTGAGAGGCAGAGCTTTTACAAACCAACTATTTACATGCCTTCATATCTTCATACTACTCAAACTTCTTTTGACTACAGCAGGGCTAAGGATTGTGCACAACAAAAGACAACCAAAGAGAGGTTATAATTTTATTAGACTTGTGATTTTATTTATCTTTTTAATAGAAATAAAGCAGAGGTACATTATAAACCAGTTGCTCAGGAACTTACCCATTCTTGGGATTTGCTCCCACACAGTAAAGACACAGAAGACAAATCCCTATTGACTTACATCGGGGCTTGCCTGAGCAGACAGGCAACATGGATCCTTTAACGTGTACACGTACTTGCCAGTGCAAGGAACCATGTATTTATTTCCTCAGACAGCAGGAGCCAAATGAATCTAATGAATGTCATTTTATCTAATGCTTCTGCTGTTTATAATAATAAGCCTACTTCATTCCTCAGTCTCTGCATTTTCTGTAGAAGCTGACCCAAGATTATGTCTCCAAAAAAGAAAACATCGCAGTGTCGTAAAGCATGGCTATTTCTTCTCTCTCTACGAGGCATGGTCTAAGGAGCTCAGAAAACTACATTCGAGATGCTGTTTTGCCAATGAGATGTGTCACTACCTGATTCTTGAAGGACACAGCCATGCCTAACTGTATGTGCAGGCATTGTGTTAAATTGTGGTGTCTGCTTCTTGTGTTTTAAGTATTTAAACCTTCAAAGAGTCAAAGAAAGGTGTAGAAAAATACAGGCTGTAACGAATAACCCATGTCCACAGAGGTGATAGCAGCCATTTTGATGCATCTGGTTTTGAGTGAAACCAGAGTTTTATCTGAGTTTCTGGACGAGAGAATCTGAACAACATTACTCTCCTGAATTTACCCATTTGTTTCAACCTATGTTGTAACACTGGACAACTAACCTAGAAATCCAAAAATTTTAGGACTGATCACAGAGTTTGAAGATTGATGACACAGATTCAGAAATACCTGTGGAGGCATGGGGAAATAAAAGTGAAAGATCATCTTTCACAGCACACTCTGCATCCATAAACTGATCCAGCTTCCTCTTTTCTTTAAAGATCTAACGCAGTAATTTTTTCTACTGAAACAGATAAACCTAGAAACTAGAGCTTGCTTCCCATCAAAGGAGTGAGACCTTTGGTTAAGCAGCCATGAGACTCCCTGCCAGATGATGTTTCAGGAGGACCAAGAGAATATGAAGTCTATTCCCACACCTGTATCAGGAGGAGCACTTTGTCCTCCTCTGTTTTTTCACTGTAGTTCAGCAGAACATCAGGGTTACTTAACCATCTCCTTGGAGCCTAAACATTAACCCTGTTGTGGCTGTGAGATTTCCACTCTGCTGCTTGCGTGAGTTGGTGAGGTGGAAAGAAGAAAGCGTGGGAACCAACCATCTGTTTTCTTACCTGGCTGCTATGTAAAACTCAACCCTTAGGAGATCAATGTAAGAGTGAATTTAGGATACTAGGGAAGCAGAAATACTATGGGAATCTAATAAAACCAGAGATCATGCTCTGGATCTTCCAGCACCTCATGGTTGACAAATAGAGCAGTCTCTCACATAAGACTCTGGAACTCAGAACCACCCCAGTTTTTTTAAGGAAATAAAACAATAAACTGTGATCAGGTAATAAAAATAAACAGGCATTTAGAAAAATGACTCAGTCTGCTAAACCGTTGCCAATTCTTTTGAACAGCAGCAGTCCTGTTGCTGTAATGTGACAGCAGTGGCAATCTGTAAGTTAGCACCGACTTCGCCCTTCCAGGCAGGCTGAGTCACTCCTGCTCATCAGACAGAAATGACTTTACACCCTGCAACATCAGAGCCCAGATCTCCACCTGTGTCTCCTTTCTCTTAAGCCTATTTTTTGCTTTCTACCTGCTTCTGATGGTGGTACTGCTCTCCCAGCAGGCTTTGTACACAGCTCCCAATGTGACTGGCATGTTATTAATGAAGAGGTGGCTCGTGTCTCTCATTACGCTTCCAGTGAGTGAAAGCACCTCAGAACTAATTTAGCTTTCACTCACAGGGGAAGATAGAAGATACAGTACTCCACCAAGAAGTTCACTATTCTGCTGCCTTTAGCAATAAAATTCCTTTCTTTTTTGTTTTAACATTAATAAGGTGAGAGAATAGAGTATTTCCAAAAGAAATTAAGAAATGCAAAAGACAGATGCAAGTGCAGAGGCTCCCTGTGAGTAACTACCAAGCCCAATTCAAAGAGATAACACGCATACTGGAACAGATGTACAGGGTGGAGAAGAACTCCACAGGCAAACAAGCAGTAATAAAGCCTGCACCTACTGCACAGTAAAGCAGGCCTCTCAACCATTTCAGCTTGCTTCCCTGTTTGTGAGAGTTCTCTGTGGCAACAAAAGCAAAACTCCTGTGACATTAAGGACTATGGAAATAATTTTGCTCCCCAGGCTGAGAAGGTCAAATAGATTCGGAAAGTACTTCATATCCATCACCGTAAGAATAGAAACCTAATTAGAGACCAGACTTCACCAGCTAAAAGAGCTCAAACTCACTTAAAGCTATCATCTGAAGCACATGTTTAAAAGACTTTCCCCTGATTATTAATTCATTTACTTCTCCTGCATACAGGGAGAGTCATCCACTGAAAAGAACCACCTCTTGACTTACAACCACACTGTATTTTGCCAGCATCACTGTTACACTTTCTGCTTTTCCTATTTCTGTTGTATCTCCTTTTTTTCTATTCGATGTCTTTAAACCAGGATATTTTACATTTTATATTCTTACACTTCAATTTAACAATTTACATTTTATATTCTTACACTTCAATTTAACAATTTACATTTTATGCTTACAATTTTGTATCTTACTAATGGAGTAGCAGTAATACAGTGAACTACCAGACCCACAAGACAGCTTGAGTTGTACTCATGCTATCAGCAGGTTACACGCAAAGGTACCAACAGGGTCTCTTCTGCCACAGGATCAAAGCCATCAAGAAAGGACATAATGAAAGATTTCTCTTGCCACATGCATTTAAAGATTTTTCCAGCTGTATGCCAATCAAATAGTGTATTGGAATTGTCAGTTAATCATTAAATAGATGGATTTGGATCAATATCAAACCTCATTTAAGGACCAATGTATGTTTGCCTTGCATACAATGTATTACCAATTTTAATGGGTATTTTCCTATTCCTTTGTATTTGAATAAATTTAATGCTCAGTAAAGAGTACAGAGGACTAATAATTAACTTAATTTGGGCAGGCATGCTTTAAACTTCCTGCGCCATGGCTGCAGCAAAAGGGGTGAATGTTTCTTAAAGGGCAAGAACAGAACAAGGATGAAACCAAATGTACCTTACCTTTCACTTCAGTCCGTTTGAACAACTGCAAACCTAAGTCTATAAACCCAACTATTCTGCAGTGATATTCTGGTTAGTGTTCACCTTAGGCTCCTGCATTCTCCATTTCTTACTCTGCACTAAACATTGAAGATGGGCATCAAACAGAATTAGATCACTATTCCTCATGCTCGTTATAGATGCTGGGTAGGGAATCCAAGTTTAAATTTTTTTCTACCCCAAAAATGACCTGCATCCATAAAGCTAATCAAACGTTCTTTGAAAGGAAAAAAAACCCAAAAAGCAAAAGCTGGAGAGCACTTACACAACCAGATTGGGTTTTGCACATTAAAAAATGTTTTTGTAGTTTTGTCATCGTTACTACCTATGAATGCATCAATTCCTCTTTTTATTATGCTGCTATTGCTAGAGGATATTATTATTATACAAACTTCTTTGGAGATTTTGGCCTCATAACTTACTTGTGACATTAAAGTTCAAACTTTAATCCTAATTTAGCTACGATGGCTTGATCAGCTCAGTGCCTGTAGATGTATGTACATATACAAATGCCCACATCAACAACCCCAAACCACAGATATTAGATCTTTGAATGCAAGTCACACTGAGACGTCTCACTATCATTTCAAAAGGCTTCCTACTGTTATACTGAAATGCCCAGATAGGTAGACTGCTGTGAAATATGTAGGTGATGCCTGCTGACCGGTTTTCAGATGACAAGGAGCATTTGAAAGCATCAAAGATTCCTGTGTGGATGTGTGTACATTAATCCCTCCCTTTGTGATATCTAGACTTGACTATTGTAACACGTTGTTTAATAGATTGCAAGACTCTGCTCCCTCACAAACTGAACCCTATTCAGAAATGTCAGTGCTCCCACTAGGCTTCTTACTGATTTTAGATATTCTAAACTGAACATGACGGTTGCTGAGAGCTTGCACTGTTTGAAGTCCGAGTTTACATCTCGCTTTCAAACTGTTGTCTTCTCTGTTTCACTATTGGCAGGACTAGAACTGAAGTGCTAAACGCTCCCCAGATACTAAACTTGTAATGAAGAAAGGGGAGGGCTTTGGATACAGTGCCTCTTTAAAGCTTCTTGAAAATGTAGTACACTTGAGTTTGCTTTAAGAAGCAGCAATAATGTGTTCATAGTGAAGAAGCTTCATTCTTCATTATGGTATTTCAACAAGTGGCATAAAGTCGAATGCGTGCTTATTGACCTCACTGAGCTTGCTGCTTTCAGGTAACAAAAGAAGACATTTGTACACTGACCACAGGAGTGCAGAGAGAGTAGCCACAGAAAACCTACCGTGCTTCATGGTGGCTGATGAGCGTTTCCCAGTACCTATGCTGTTCTGCATACTTTTCAGCACCTTTCTGAAGCAAAAGGTTGTCTGAAACAGTGGGTTCAAAGCTCACCTAATACACAGAAATGAGACCTGCGACATCTGTATAAAGCATACACAGTAGTGTGCTAGTTCACCATATAGCCTCCCACACTACTGAGGAGGGTCACACTGAAGAAAGTATCTTCGGTATACTACAAAAAACCCACCCCAACTGAAAACCCAGACGCAATTTCATTAAATAAGCATTCGAAGTTAGGGTTTTTTTCAGTTGCTAACAAATATGCTCAGATCATAGAATCATAGCATAGTTCCACATATATTTTTGTATCTTCTTCAGGACTTGCAGTGCAGCTCTCACAAAGATCAGTCGCTGCCCTCTTTATTTGAAAACAACTTCTAGCTCTTCTTTAAATCCCTTCTGGTTCTTCCATACAGTCAGCATAATAATTTTCCACTGACAGGACTTGCCAAACTTCCCCTATATCTATTTCCATTTCCCTTCATTTTTCTTGCTCCTTTCATTTTTTTCCTGTGTATGCTGACTCCCTAGTTCCTCTTCTACTAAATTATGCTCTATTATTTCCACAGCCTGAAGAACTCACAGCTGAAGCATTATTTCTAACCTTATTTTGTATTCCTAGCATGTCCTATAATCTGTTTTGAGTGTTATTTGCAGCCAAGATGCTGACACAGCATCAATTTTGTTTTCATGGTTTGACTGGGTGGAAGTGTGCCTTACTACAGGCACTGGGATAAAAACAGTCAGCTATGTAACACCAGCACAAACACATTTAGAATGAACCTTATTTTTTCCAGGTTGCGTGTTACTGTTTCTAAGTCGTAACTGCAAAGCCTCAGCCCATCTTGGAAAGAAAGGGAAATAACCCCGACAATTTGAAATGGTATTTTTGTTGCCTATTCTCTTTCCTCCTCTCCCTATATTAGCATGTCAGTTCTTTCCTAGAGAATAAACATTCATATCTGATCCACATCAAAAACTACTGTAAGGTACCAGGTCGAGAGGGTCCCCAAAAACTTTTCTGACCTGTAAAGAAAGATCTGCTTTCCTTTTCACAGAGACTGGCTCATTTCCATGAAAGTTCCTTGTTGTGTGTCCATAAATACCCAAGATATCCACACTTCTGTCTTTAACCCACACAGTTCTCCCTCTTTTCATGTGAAGCTATGCTTTATGAATACACTTAAATCTAAAACACTATTTCCAAGCCCTTCTGAAGCTTCAGGGGAGGTCTGGAATGTGAACTACAATCCCATTTTATACAAAGGCCCTTTAACAGCCAAACCAACCCCTTTAACACTTTGAAGAAAGCCAGAAAGTGCAGCGAAATACTAATGTCCTTACTTCTGATAACCTGAACTCTCCATTAACGATGAAAGTTTAAGGAAGTTATTGGGAAAGATTAATTTTTATACCTTACTTTCAACCCTGCTTTGTGCATTAGTAGAAAAAAAATTTGCAAAATCATCCTGCTTATTTTATTGGATGTATAGATTGCAAAAATAAAGTCACTGCCAATCATGCAAATTCAATGCGTTAGAAAAACAGCCATGAAGAAAGGTATTCTTCCTATAGCTTGTAAATAAGCATCATGTAAACTGGCATTAACATTTATAATTAAGAAAAAGGAAATGCAATTAGAGAGGAGCCAAAAACCTGAATAAGTATAGGGTTTAACACACAGCAATATAGTCTATGTCCAAAGATGTATCGCTTTCAAAACAATTCACTAATAATGGTACTGGAAAACATCAGAAAAATGAGATAACCGTGGGATGCACATCATCATCACCTCAAAGGAAAAGTCTTTTTCTCTCTCTCTTTAAACCAGAGAGGAGGTTACATGAATACTAAAGAAGAATAAAGTTAGGTTTTCTAAGCTTCCTGACTTTTCAGCCTAGCATCATGCAAGAGAGGTCACTAAATGACAAAGGAATGCTACCAGCCTCCTCAGAGCAATTCGGCTGTTCTGCATGCAGTGCCAAACCTGCTACAGACCTCAGGACAAGTAACTGCAGGGCACCCCCCCATCCCTTACAGGGTGTTGACCATTTCAAACCTGCAGCAGCCAACCCCACCTGCCTCTACAACCAATGGTGAGATATAAGGACCTTCAGAGAGTGATTCAGGCCCTGGGTACATCTGAGAGTGAATCCTGGCATAAAGTGAGCACCATTTGTGACTCCTCCTAACATGATGGGGGGCTGGGGGTAGGAGGAGGGGAGAAATCCATCAAAACTGAGAAAAACAGCATGAAAGACAGTCTTACAAAACTACAGCTGTTATAGATTTCAGGCCCTCAGCTTCACATTCGGGAACAGCTATATTTGAGCAGCATAAATAACACTTATAATTAAGAGGCATCTTTCTTGGATCAATACAATTTTGTGTGTTTATTTTCTTTTCCCTTTTTTTTTTTTGTAGCAGAGTGATGTTTTTCAAACTGCTTCAATACTTCTATTTAATGCCAAAACCAAGGAAGGATGGGTAGGCATAATCTGACAAACCCTGCTGTGCTTCAGACCCTTCTTCTCCAACACGTATCTTTGTTCAATCTGAGTTTTAACTAGAGGGTACAAAAATTCAGATTTAAAATTGAAACACACTCAGCTTACCTGTACTTATGAAAAGAGGAACTAGAAAAAAACAGGTTAATACTCAGTTGGGAGTACTCAGTTCAGTTCATCCAGACTGAATTCTCAAAGTTATGCCTAATTATCTTGGTCTTCCAAAAACCGTTTTATGACCCATTTTAGCTATGCTGGTTTTATTGCTACCACAAATGTTTACCGATGTTGATGGTCTTCTGGTGTTTTTTCCAACCCACATTGAACAACCCGGGGGTCCAGTCCTCTAACACTAACCACAGCCAGGAAGCTCCATTAACTTGACCAAACTATGCTTTCTATAGCCGGGACGCACCCTCCTTTTCATGTGTCTTTTGTTTTCTGTTGGCTCTGCCTTCTCTGACTCACTGCTGCCTATACTGTCATGTAATCCCACACACTCACTCTGCAGCTTCAACATCAATAATCTGTCCATTACCATGTTGTATCTGGCTTTTGCCTTAGCAAAACACTGATTTCTATCTGACCCTCCCAAGCAGAACACCACGCCTGCTGTGCAGCATAAGCCAACTCCAGGTGGTATTTCCAACGCCCTAAAAAACCCCACCCCTTGTGCAGGATTACTCTGTAACTTCATTCCCCTCTTCTTTGGGTTTATTGTTTTATTCTTACTAAAAAACTTACATTCCAAACCCAATCTTCGCTCTCTCTCCTGCTGCACTCAGCCAATTTTTCCACCCTAAAGAAGTAGAGCCTTCATTTATGTATCCCTCAAATTACACCCTCATCTTTCACCTCTTGTATTCTCTGCTGAATTACAACATCCAGTCTTTGGGATCCCTGTACCTGTTATCCTGTTCTGCATACTGCAGAATGAATGCTTTCTCCTTTCTACCCGTTCTCAGGAACTTCCCCAACTGCTCAGAAAGAGCGCAGCCCTTTTTCTGTAATCCTCTACCCCGTTGCACAGAAACAGACACCGCCTTGGGAATACAGGTATTTCATCTCAGTCATTCGAAATATGCATTTCTGTTAAAAGAGGAAGAAAGGAACTGGGAGCTATTGAAAAACTGCAACTTAGATTTACTCCCTTTGTCTGACATTTAACTTCCCAGCACACCCTTGGCGGCACCACTGTTCTTCTCACGTCTCTGTTCAGGGCACTGCATGAAAAATTGCCTGGCAATCTTTGGGTGCTATTGAAACATATGCGTTAAACAATACACCACATAACATTGCCTTGTGAGCATTCACTTCTTTTTCGCTTCCCCCAACACCTGTATATCCAGCAAACACTGCCCAGTCCTAGGGGAAACACCCCTCAGGGTAGTGCATTGTGTGCTATTTATTTTCTCACAGTTTATAACTTATTTGGCTAGTTATGGTATCTGGTAGATATGAACATGACCAGCGCAAAATCATTTTCTGCTCTTTATCATCTCATCTGTCGCAGGAAGAAAACAAACCAAATGCAAACAAACCCCTAATATTTATGTCAACGCAGGAATGGATCAATGGGTCAAAGCCAAAACAGTCCCAAGAGGAAAGTAAGAGTCTCTTTTCCTGTTAATGAACAGTCTGTTGTTGCAAATTCACGTAGGCTTTAATTTAATAAACACAAATGGATGAATGTGCTTACAGGATGTCATCCCCTTCAGGCTTGAAATCACTGACATGGAAGAATTGTCACACTTCAGTGAATTGAGTGCTACTCCCAACCCTTTGAAACCTTATTCACTGTGGCAACACAGACATGAAAAATGAAATTTAATTTTATAACTAATTTGTGTGCCTTTGCTGAGTTCGATTCTTTTGCATTGGAACATGGATTTAAAAAGCTATGTCCTGTTTTACCTGAATTAAAGATAAATTAGCTCAGTTTGGAAAAGAAAAAAATGAAAAATGCTTAGCTTGAACACAAGGTTTTCATAAATTAAAAAACAAAATCAAAACCCAAACAATAAATTACATTTGGAGCTCATCTGACCTCAATGAAAGTGGACTCATTTTCTGAAGACACTAATGTCAAATAAGCTCCAGGCCCCCACATAAAGCCTATTGCAAGTTTAGACATATTTATTTAATATACGCTCTTTGTTGCAGTTAGAGGCTAAAACTTGCAGTATACAATGAGCATTATATAAAGCAGCGGTTTAATCCACTCTGGAAAACAAGTGGCCATCACCAAAACCCAAAAACCCACGCAGTAAAATCCGTATGAAACAGAAACTCCACAATTGCTTGTCCATTGCTGCACAGACTGGCAGGGGTTAACAATCCTTCTGTAAAAACTACTTTACTTTGCTGAGCAGACAGACACTTCCCTAGAAATACAGGGAATACAGGCAGGGTGCAGGTAGGGTGTGTTATTTTGAAACAGTTCAGAGGAGCAGAATTCAAACTGCAGTCTCATGTACACAAAACACACAACTACACCACAAAGCTCTAACTGGCACTGCTTAGATTCTACTGAAATGGCTTTAACAATATTAAAACAGGAACGGTTTAACACAATCTAACAAAAGCACACATGGAGTGTCACATCACTCATAGACATTCTTGAATTTGAGCTCAGAAATAGAAAGTGACTTCAATTTAATCCAAGAGTCAATACAAACTTCTGTTGTGGAGACTCTATTGACACAGAGCTCAAGTATCGCCTCCAGCAAGGGGTGCCTAACACCAGCATGCACAGTGCACTGCAAAGCTGTATTGATGGATATCACAAGGGTTGGTTCCTGCAGTACAAAACAATTATCCAGGAGTGCATTTTGTGGGAGCAAATGTAATCCACAGATCAATTCAGATTTCTCAAGGATTTTTTTTAATCTCTTTTACAGCTTGACTAATACCAGCTTGTTAACTTAGGCATGTCTCAAAGTTTCTGTAACAGACACGATTTTGCTCCATGGGTGGTTTCGTTTGGTTTTGGGGAGGGTTGGTTGGTTGTTCTTTTCTTCCAGGAAAGCCTTTTCATATTGCAACCAGAAAAGCTATACTTTCCCAAACACCTCTTTGTCCTTTGGTGGATGCAATGGATATAACTGGATATAACAAACTTCATTCAAACCATGCTTCTTTTAATCTGCATGGACAAATTTGTCCAAGTACTAATTATAAAACAGATCTGTGACTTTGCACAACTGGATCTAACATAGCAAAGCTAGTAGCACAGTCACCTAGCTGCAGATGAGCTGTGGGAACACATCACTTTTAGGAGTCCCAAAGCAATGACATATCTGTCTGTACTGGGTCTGCAGGTATCTCAGAAAGGTGGTATTCTGCAATGCTAACATAGGAGTGAGGAGATTTCGTTAAAGATGACAACAAGCAGGAAAAGCCCCTAAAAGTGGTGTGTTCCACAGCTGGCAAACCTCTGAAAAAGTAGGGAAATTACTACAAGTTTGCATTCATGAAAATAAGCAAGCTTGCTTACAACATGTTAGTGTGAATCAGAGGAGGTGGTACTGGAAAGCTGGTGATAAAGCCTGTGCTTTTAAGTATTACAGTTTTGGCTTGCAGACCCAATCTCAGATCAGCATCCAAATACTCGGGAGCTTATCCTAACTAAATCCAGAATTTGTATCTCATCCTGCAGCTTCTGGTGCCTCCTTGGTGTTCTAAGACACCAAATCCCCAGGTGAAATTAAAAGGACAAAAGGATACTTTTGAATTAGAGCATATGTTTCCCAATGCTTTGAATCATTAATTATTTCTGCAAAGTAAACCAGTTCCAACTACAACAACACTAGGACATGCCTGGCTTACATCTACCCACCGGGGATATGAAAGACTGAAGTTCCAGTTCTGTTCTGCATCTTGCTCAGTAAGAGTAGCTAGTGAGTCAGCTACCTCTCTGCACAAAGTGGTACATCTGATTACACAAAAAGCTTTGCTTTAGCAAAGTGGGATTTCCTGATAGGAAATAATTTGGTGGGAAGACTCAAGTGGCTCAAGTTAGAACTCACACACAAATTCCCTAAGCCATCCTTCCTGACAAACCTGATCTGGTCTGATTTTACACTGTTCTGTATCTAGCACAATAATGCTGTGCATATGAACTAAACAACTATTAAAAAGTGTTAGGTAATGGATGTGTAGGAATACCTGTGATGGACAGATGTCAGCAATCATTTTTCTAGCGCTCATTTAGTGTGTTTTTATAGAAAATGGAAAAGAAAACTACACAAAATGAATGCTAACCTAGTACCAGAATTTTCACATGCAACTGTTTGCTACACAAATGATTACTCATGCTAGCAGTGAGATGGAAACTCACAGCTGGATTTCGGTTTGCACTGCTGTCAAGTGCTGTCCCTTACCCTATCTCTAATTTCAATGAACATATGACAGAAGGGGAGGTGAGCTACACTACAGTGAGCAAAGCCTTTGGCTTTGGCTTTGCTCTCCCCACGTACTGTATTTTGTACTGTATGACTTCTGGACATACGCAAATCCATACAAGACGGAAGTTGTATGGAAGAGGAAGTGCCCTCTCCATGGCAACGGGATGGAGACAGACACAAGACTTATGTGATACTTCTGACGTTCTTTTTGGGCCCATTGGTCTGTGCCCACCTGAAATGACTTGCTGTGAGCAATTCCATGCGGACCATAGAGCTGCCTTCTGGCTACTCATGGTGACTGATACTGTGCAAGGAGTGAGAGCAAGTTATGCAGGCTGTGTTTATTGGGTGCCTATGTGAACCATGGAGGAACCAAGCCACTGCTGGAAACCGAAGGCAGTTTGCTGAAACCTGGCTAATAGAGGCTTCATGGTCTCTTCTGAACTTCCTGTGACCCTCTGGGTTATGACTGACAACTGAAAAAACATTGAGCTATTGATACACAGACCTACTGACCTTTCCCCTATCTGCTGTTTTTTCCTTTAAGCAGTTTTTCCTGTAAACTGAAGTATTTTCTATTTAGACTGACTTGACAAAGTTGACAAGGCCCAATATTTAGGTCAACTGCACTTTCAAAAAGGCAGTTTTCATATATGTATTTTACTAAAAATATTGTACAGAAAAATAAGTTGTAATGTTCTAGATAGGCAAAGCAAGGTACAGTGAAATTACAGGTCTTTTTTAGGGTATACCTAAGAAAATTGGCATAATCCTTTCTTGTATCAGCCACAGCCCTTATTTTCAAAATAAGCTTGTCAAACATTACCAATACTAACTACTCACCAGATAGTTATACACCATTATTAACATTTACTTCAGATTTATTCATGCACCTACGTGTGTGCCACAATCCTTCGTGTACAAATCACTTCCATTTAGAGCAATTCAGTTGAATGAGGCTGAACTAAACAACTTTGGAGTTTAGGGTTTAAGGCTTTGGAAGAACAAGTAAAACAAAACAAAAACTCAGCCTGCAATCCAATCCCTGTGTGGCCACATGCTGCTGACTGTTTAATTGTTGGAAGAAACTGCTGCTTCCATGAGGTGAATACTGAGTACAGTAGCTCCAAGTTAATGTGGCAAAGGCCTAAATGCAGTTTAGCAAAACAAAGCTATTAATTTTCCTGATCAGGTTCTGTACTCTGTTGAGCACATTTACCAGTACTCAAATGACGTGAAGTCAATAGCCAACAGCTTAGTGCATCAAATACAGCTGCTCTGCAACGCTAAGTCATCCACTTATCCTCTAAGCGTGCTCCTTCATGCAGTTAGCACCCTGCCAAGTGCACTAAGGAGAATTCACACTTCGCTACAGTTCAGTAAGCTGAACTCCAGAGGTCCTGGTAACTTGGCTGCGGTGTCAAGTCACAGTTCTATAACCTGCTGAGCTGAATGCCTTCCCAGAGCTGGGAGGTGAGTGCACGGAGGCAAGCAGAAGCAGGAACCCATGTTTCAAAGGTGCTGCGGTTCCGAATATTACAAAACCAGACTTTCTAACCTTGTAATGGACTGTAGATGTTGTAGAAGTTTGTCTCTTCTCTTTTTTTTTCCCCAGGGTAGAACATTTCATAGTTTGAATCTACACAATTAGAGAAAGCAGTGAAGTGAGTTAATCTCAGCCACTTGCATACACACTTCAGGCTGTAGTCTAAAGACAAATGAAATCTGCATTCCTTTACTAAAATTGTATGAATTACAGGATTGTTCCAAGACCAAGCCACTGACATCTGTATCACTGACAGAAGCCTTGAATGGTAAAAAAGTCTTTCACCTAGAGTCTCTAACATGATTCCATAAATTAAATTGATGGCTTTATTTCTATCCCAGTGGCAGATTTTTGCTACAGAAAATCACTTCAAGAATAAGAGCAAAAGAGAACAGATGACAAAACATCTCCCAGAGGACCCATCAAACAGTATTTTGCCCAGACGCAGTCTCAAATTATGTTATGGGGCAAAGTCAGGTCCTGAGCTATAACAAGGAAACTGCTGCAAGCAGAATCCTACTCATTTATTCCACTTTGAGATCTGGCCTTGATACCAAAACTGCCAACTGTTTTGTTAACAATTTTAACAAAAAAACAAAGCAAACCAAACCAAACAACCTTTAATGAATCCTCACTCTGTCTTCCAAAATCTGTCTCAGGTGGTAGGGATTTTGGTAGTGATACCTAAATGCTGGATTTAAAAGAAGTAATTTATTTCATACTACACATAGTCTGCAGTGTAGTAAAATTCTGTCAGTACTGATATGGATTAAGATCTTACTGTTAAGAAAAGAAGGTTGGACAAGGGGAAGGAAAATCAGTACCTCAAAAATGTCACCACCTGTTTCTTGTACCCAAATTACTTCTGTTGGGCCTATTCAGTCTTTGCAAAGTAAAGGCAAGATTTGAGATTCTTCTATTGATTCTGAAGGATCAGGAAGTCTAAAAATTAAAATACTTTTCTGGGGTCAGGAGCTTTTTAAATAGCTTTGCCAAACTCTGATGACAGCTTGGTCCACTATACTAATTTCTTCAGTTTTGGAAGCTACCAAAATAAACACTATTTCATACCAAGGCAAAATATTCCATCTTTTTTAATTCCACAAAGGTATGGATACTGTTAGTTGACTAAGTGCAAAAAAAAAAAGCAACTAATTTAATTAGAGAAGAGAGGTTGGGTTTTTTCTGCCAATTTGGTAGTGGTCGAAACCTTGGATATCATGATTTTATTTAACAGTGAATCACTGTAGAAGCTATCTTAATAACTGTTCCTAAGAGAGAATTCCAGCCCAAAACAGATGAGCTTCTGTGCCAGTTAGAAGTCTGGATAGCTGTATGAAAAAGGAATAAATATGCAAAAACCAGTATACCTGAAAATTGGGCCTGGGACATTACAGTAGTAAAAGGCAACCAATACAGATTGCTATAGGGCAGTTGGACTAATTTTGACCTCCTGGTAAGGAAACATTGAGAACAGAAGAAGTCACGCAGTAGCTTTAAGGATATAGGCTTTAAGGTTTGATCTCCTAGGTTAGATGGCAAAACCAGTTGTGAACAACTGGATGTCTTCCTGGACGCACTGAAGACCCTCTACAGGACAGGATAAAGAAACTAGTACTAAGCAAATGCAACTCCACAAAGAACTCAGTACCTCCCA
The DNA here is from genome assembly GCF_000696875.1 of Nestor notabilis. Classification (NCBI taxonomy): domain Eukaryota; kingdom Metazoa; phylum Chordata; class Aves; order Psittaciformes; family Psittacidae; genus Nestor; species Nestor notabilis. The sequence goes on along the minus strand of NW_009936371.1, from coordinate 47,383 downwards.
ATATGGTGAAAAACAGAATGGAGCAACTTGATAGGATCCAGCATATAGATCACTCCAGGTTAGCATGTGGGTATTGCTAATTCTACAAATTACTTAAGTCATAGTTAGGACAGTAATTAATTCTGTTCTTGTTATACTTCTGTGTATTTGAGATCATAGAGGAACTTTAGAGAGCATACCTGAAATTTGGAACTAGTAGTAAACTGTCTTCAGCTGCACACATGTAAGAAGATAACAGCAATGTGCATCTCTCTAAAGGTTCTAATACCTGCACAAAACTAAACACAACATTTGAAGGGGAGAGAGCAACAGCGTGGGTTTTGAAACCAATACAATCTTTCAGCTTCCTGAGTGTTTCAATTCTGTTGAAAATAGGAAGAGAACTTACAGTGTTTCTTTCAAGTGGTAAATGCTTGAAATAAATGAGTAAGTAAATGGAGTGGAGATTTGGATTTTATCTGAAAATCACTAAGGCATTAAGAAGCCAAAGGAGTGCATGCAAATACTGAGACAGTCTGATATCATCCTCTCTTTTCTTTCTCACAAACACAAATAGATTTAACAGGCATGTATAGTAAAAGAAGCATCCTTAGTCCTTATATTGGGATGTTTCTCTAGTAGCATTCAGAGGATTCCTTGGTTACCTTCACAAATCCTTGGAGACTAAACCAAAAAGCTTGAATTCTTCAATTCTTCCTGGAAGATCCAGTTAGTATCAAGCAAATTAAGCAGTTAATAGGGGATATCAATTTGTGCATCCATGGATGTACTGACCACCCTCTGCTCCTTTTTAATAGTTTTGTGAACAACCACTGAGGTCCTGCTGTCTGCTCCTAATATTTTGTCTCTCCTGCCTGCACCAGCCAGAAATACTCATAAGCAGTATAGCAGGACTCCCAATGACCAGTATTCTGTAATGCAAAAGCACGAGGGGCTCTTCCTAAAAACACTCACAAGTAGGTTTCACCCATCTTACCTGCTGCAGCCACAACAATAACATGGCATTACACTCTGCTGTAATGAGTTTGCAAGCCCCGGGAAAGACACACTGCATTTTGCCTAGGCAGTAATACTGGGGAAGTTGGATATCAGTCTCTCAAACTCTCCTAACCACAGCATCAAAAGTAAAGAGGCATGTTTGGTTGTATCCAGCATAGCTTTTCATGTCAATATTGTAACATAACTGATATTTATCTTCATAAATTTATCCAGCTGCATAAACAGAGAATAGGGAATATGAAAATAGGATCCATATCCAGACAACAGAAGAAGTAAGCCAGTACTGATGGAATAAATTCAGTTTATAGAATAAAAGATACCATTGTTAGTGCTTTTTCATTTTAATTACAGAATACAGCAACATCCTACACCAGTGCTGCAAGGCAATCTGCCAAGAGAACTAACTAAATGTATGAAAATACTTTGACTGAAATAACTTATGCTGAATTAAATGTTTTGCCGCTTTATTTGATTTGGCTTACTGATCATTTAACTGTCACCAAATTCTGAACTTAAGAAGTGGCAATGTTTAATGACAATAAGACACTGTGGATCATGTGTTAATGCTGATTAATGCACTTCCCAAGCGTGCTGGAAGCATTTGGCTTGCCTTGTACCTTACTCTGTGCACCCAAGGCATGCATTCATCAGCACTACTGCTCAGTCTGTCATGTCTTATTGCTGAATAGCACACCATTCTCAGTATGTTTGCTTTGAGCCTGCCTCAGTCAATTTACATTACACTGCCCACCCAAACCCACATTTTTGAGGTTCGCCCAGCTCTTGATGATCAGGGGCCTGTATGTTTAATAACGTTTTGCTCTGCCAGTCTAATTAACTCCAGCACTGTATCTGCAGTCAGATAAAATGCTCATTTCACACCACATTAATTTTTATCAGCTGAACATTAAGCAACACAAAGCTATCTATGCTTGGTTTAATTTACATACTGACAGAGCTACAAAGCATTACTGCAGCGACTGCAAAGCAAATAAGTAGAACTGGCATCAAACATGGCTTCTTCAAAATGAAATATTGATTTGCAAGACTGGCATCCCAAAGTGAAAAAGAGGAAAAGAAAAAGAGAATGAGAAATTACTTTCTCCTGTCAGCACTAGAAAAAACCCACACATTTTGTAACCAGTCTTTCTGTAAATGTTATAGCTTGAGAGTGGTATTAAAATTAAAACTTATCTTTTCATTGGCCAAGGAAAGTTAGAGGTGATGGTAACATTTCTGATGACTTAGAAAAGGAAAAGGGGATGGGGACCAAGGACATGACGGCTGTGTTAGAGAAGCCATCTTCAAAGATTTCCCTGCTCTCTTCACTGGGCTAAATTTAGCTGAGCAGCCCTCTTCTCGTGGCCTATGGCCGCAAGTGAAGTTTGAAGGTAGGATATCTGAATAAAAATATAGAAGAAAAATTCTGGGAGCCTGGGATTTTATTCAGTCTAGTGGTGACCCTTCTGTGGTATTTAAAAGCATCTGTGACCCCACAGTACTCAGAATAATAAGCGTTCATCTGAGTTAATCTGAACACATGAAAGCTGGCCATGTAGATCAATCATTCCCAGCTTTTCCAGAACGTTGGCCCCAAGCAGTCAGGAGAAGACCTTAACTCCAAAAATAAAACTATCCTGCCTTCTGCTCAACCAGCCAAAGTCAAATCTTCACTACAGCTAATGACCAATTGCACACTATATAAGCGCTACAGTCTACATCCTCCTTTGGGCTTTATCTCGTCTGTGGTTTGCAGTTAAAACAAAAAGTGAGGCAAGTCCAACTAGGCTGCATTGCAAAAATCTCTCAGAGGTTTAACAAATGAGGAAAATTAACAAACTAGTGCTCTGCACTTCCGCCCGTGGGGTAATGTAATCTTTTAAATCTTAGAGCTAGTGCCACTGTCTGAGGGATCTTTTAATGCTATTTCCCCAGTTCCTCAGCCATTCTAAACATGAAGCAGACTCCACTGTACTAAAGAGGTTACCACTTACAAAAGAGCATGAGGTCATCAGCATAAGCAGCTCCCTTGCAAGCAGGCAGGAAGAAAACTCATAGGTCCTAGAGGAGGACCGAATAGCTGATGTTCAGTGTTCCTTCCCTGAAGAAGGTGCTGCGAAACTTCAAGTGCTTTCTCGAGCGACTGGCTGAAGAGCTAGGATGTAGGCCCCATTCAGCTACACGGCTTTCTGGCTACTCTGTCCTGAAAAACTGATGTTGGCATTGATACAGTTAAAAGTCACTGTGACATTTGAAATTTTCCCTGTTTCTATCTCAACAGCTTCATGCGCTTCCCTGCCCCTACCTCCAAGTGGGTAGAAGAGTAAATCTACACTGGGCTGGGCAATCATGGAATTGTTCCCGCAGGAAATAGGCTACTGCTGTGAAATCATTCTTTGCTGTCGAAGTCACCTTTATGAAGAGGCTCTTTTCTCTTCAAAAAGCAAATACAGTTAATAACCTCCTACCTAGAAGCACTAATATTCAGCTTTACTGGTAAGTGAAAAATCATTTCAAACCAGGACGTGGTATTACAGAGATTTCTCTTGACTGCAGTGCAGTTTATTGTAGCATTCCAGCTATTTTGGGAAACAAGTCAACTTCAAATGTCATATTAATTATTTACAAAATACTGACATAAATAAAAGGAAAATTTGTCTGCAATAACAGTTCAGTGCCTAACTCTGCCTTCCTAATGAACGTAACAGGGAACTGCTGAATAATTTTCTGCTTACTCTACCACAATCTTTCCTTCTTCTCATTTCCCTGCAAAATAGACCATCAAAAAAACCTCAGGCTCAGATATCTGAATCTTGGACGGGTCAAAAATCATAATCAAATCTAGATTCTGTCTTTGGATAATGCTGAGGAACTGTCTGGTATATCTGTATAGAACATTCCTTCAACATATGTTACAGTTAGTGTCTCTAGGCATACTTACTTTGTTTTCAGCTCTGCTTTGAAATACGAGATGCAAAACAGCCCCAGAACACCATTCTAACTAAAATCAGTCATTGTTTTGGAGTAACCACAATACAAAGCACATTGGCCCTTTCTAACTTCCTTGTCAGATTAGTAGCAGGCAGCTATCTAAAACATTAAGTCAGCTGGAACCCAAAGGATAACATGACTTCTAATTCAAGGTAACTGGAATAAAGAAAAGAGAAGAGAGGCTGATTAATTAGATCTGTATAGTGAACTAATTTGCATCCCTATTCTCACTGGTTTTCTAAAAAGAGAATCGATGTGTGTTTGTACCTCATATCTTCTGGTTCTTCCCCACATTAAAAACGACAGGTTTTGTAGGTGAAAAAAACGATTTTCCTATAAAAAGGTATTATTTCCTATTGGGACACAAATGATTTTTACTGAAGTAGAATTTCTGTCGTCACTAGTGTGTCTGGGATAAGAAGCATGGAAATTTGTTCTTGGAGTTCTTCCAAGAACTTGCAGGACTTCCAGCACTGCTGTTACAGGAAATGTGAGAGGTTAATCTAAATTATTTCATGCATCCTGCCGCCACATCATCTATCATGTCACCACTTCTGCCCAGCAGATAGAAGAGTATAACCCTTCCTTGCAACTTAAGCCTCACCTTGTGCCTAAGATGGGTACCTGGTGGTAAAGAAACGATGCATTCGTGCACCATCCCACCAACCCCTCCTCTCTTTTCAAGCCACAAAACAGGTACCTGTATGACTACTCTCCCTAGAGAATAGAAGAGCAAGTAAGGGACAGATCAAGGAATCTGTGCCTTGTTTCGATCGTTCTAGCACACAAAGATGCAGAAAACTGTGAGTCACCACACTGAATTTTCCATTCAAGACTGCTGGCTGAAACGATGGGTCTCGCAGCTGCACAGTAACACCATGTACTATGTTGGAGGAGATCCCTCACAATCCATTCACATTTCTGGTTTAAATCACGTTTTTACAACAGTGAAATTTTACAAGTAATCCCAGCTGCTTTCCTGAGGTATTCTGGAGGTCCAAAGATCCTCATAAATTTCTCTTAGCATCTAAGGCTGCACCAACTCATTTGAACTGAAGTGGCTCTGATACTTCAAAATAAATCTTACTTTGTGGCTTGGAAAGTTCTGGGCAAATAGTAGCCAGTTAATTCCCCTTTGACTTCCTGCCTCAAAAAATGATACAAGGCCTTGCCAGGGCTATCGAACTGAACTTTAAATCTGCTTCAAATCAGCCTGAAATGCAGAGATGGGAACAGTTGTGTTATGGTTTACATTGCACTGTCTCTGCAACAACAAACTAACCAAACCTCTTTTCAATATGCTTTCTTTTGGTTTCACTTGCCAAAACCTGTTTTTCAAACTCAGACTAGACATGCTATGAACTGTCGGCTTACACCCTCGGCGTATTTTCTAAACGATTCCCCCCATTTTGCATAGTATTGTTTTTGTGTAACATTATTTTCTGTCTTTCCCGGAATGGGGGAACCTAACGTCTATCTGTAAATATTTAACCTTAAAACGAACAGATTCCTTTTCACCACCCCATTCCATCTAACTTTCTTTCCCTGGAATCTGCTTTTGCCAGCATTTTGTGTAGACTTTGTCTTCTGATAACTCAAGTAGTTTATTGCTATGCAGGCTTGAGGAGTGAAACGTCACTGGCTGAGAGGGAGCAAGTATTGGTCTTGACAGTTTGGATGCTGCTTCCTTTCTCAAAGATGACTTTTTTGACAGCACCAGAAAGCTTTGTCTGTTTTCAAACTCTAAAATATGACAGGGACTCAGAATGCAGGATAAGACAGACCATGCCAGGTCAGTGGTTTTTGTCTACACAAGCTTACGGTCTCTTTGAATTTATAAACCAGCAGAGGAAAAGATGCTGGCAAAAAGGAGAGGGAAGAGTATCTCAAATTCTTGCAATAGGTATGCTTTCCACAGCCAAACCCTGATGTATTCAAGAGGAACCACATAGCTTTTGTTAAGCTATACATCCCATGCTTAATTGAGAAATGATTCTTAATAAGTCCTGGAGAGCTACAGGTCTCTCTATCTCTCAAATGGGAAACAATCATATCTCATGGCAACTCATTACGTATTCTTTTTGTACCATGAGTTGTTTTAAAACCGTGAAATTAGTTCTGGCAGAGTGTACAGAGAAACACCCAGGAGATGAGGCTGAACGAGTTATGTAAGGCTTCTACACAGTCCTCATGAATGTTAACTCTTCATGGCTAGAAGTCAGCCTTCTTAGATGAAGAAATATTCATGTACTAAATAAAGAAAACATGTCTTTTTCTTCTCTCTCTGGCATTCTGTGTATACAACATCCCAGTAATTACGGCTGGCAAAGAAACCTCCTTTATCCATTGGCTCTTTTGATACTTAGACAATCATCATGAAATATGACTTATCAATTGAAGAAGTTAACAGTATCTATAAATTAGTTGAACTGGAGCTGCCTGTGCTGACAAGTAAATTGACTCTTCTGTGGGGTACACTGAAAACTTCTCAACATGTATCAGATCCATTAATGTGGGTAATGTCATGTGAGAACACAACTGCCAGAAAACAAGATCAGCGAGATGATCTACCTGAAGGGTTGGGCTCTCTAGCCTGGGTCCCACGGACTCTCCAACAGGGATCACAAGTCTTTCCAAAGACTGTAGTTACTGTAAACGTCAGTGAGCTTTTAGCCTCTCTAGGAAGAATATTAGCCTTTCCATATTAGCACACACACCTTTTCGTAGACGCTAGGGTTAGTGAATCGAAAGTCTTTAAAGCCAGAAGAATTATTCTGTTGTCCTGCTCAGCCTAGACAAGTACGATGACAACAGGGGTCAGGTTAACAAATGCACACTTGAAACTGGGAAGAGATTCCTTGTGCTCTCCAGCAAGTAGGACAGAGGGTCAGGAAACTAAGCTAGAACTTTTGTTCAGATTTGAGAGCTTGAATGGGGTCAGGACAGAGCTGCAGCTCAAGGTACATTTAAGATGCGATCCTTTCTGATTCTGCTTTTACAGTCAGGCTCCAGCCCATCTCTGACTAAACCGACAAGCTTGCCCATGATACGCACAGTGTTCAAGAAGAGAGAGGGAAGAATTAATGAGACTGAGTGTCAGGACACAGCAGGGTCTGTATAAGACCACGTATTGCAAACTCAACCTTCTTGAGTTGCAGGTAGACTCATAATTGCTCAGGGTATGGGGAAAAGAAAAAAAAATCATCACATGAAAGTATCAGTGAAAGCTTTATTTCATTAAATTCATGCTGAAAAGATTTTGTGTGAAAACTGCTTGCTAGGCCTTGAGGAGTGCAATTTAAGGAATTAATTGCCTTCACAGAGTTGCTGCAAAACAGGCTAGTTCTTCAGAAATGCTGCTCCTTTTACTTCTTGATTTCTAACAAGAAATTCAAATTCTTTGACAAAAACCATAGTGGAATAATGAAAACAAACAAACAAGAAGACCACAATAATGAGTGTTGTTGTCCCTCCCACCCGCCCCACCCCACCCCAAACAGAAGCAATGTATTAGCTAAATGTTACATGCATCTCAACTTCTGAAAATTAAGTTCTGGGGATAGAAATGGTCTCATTTAAGGTCACATGAAGTTAATCAAAGAAAAACAAAATTTGCTTTCTAATTTCTAACAGTCTTCTGCTGACAGACTCCGCTATATACAAAAAGAACAACAAAAGTCAGAGGCTGCCTGCTCAATGATGAGGGTTGAAGTTATACAAACTGCAAGAAGGAAAAGGTTTCATTGGACTGTTCTAAAACTGAATTGGCCCATTAAAAGAGGAAACAATTTTAGCTGCTTAAATATTTCTGAAAGCAAATGAGACCCTGGAGTTCAGCAAAACTGTAGTACTGTTTCCAAACGTCTTATTTTCCTGTCTTAAAACGTTCCGGAAAATTGCTCTGAATACAATGCCAAAATGTAAAACTAAAAAACACAAAAGGATATTGGGACTGTCTGAATTACAGATGTCTCTAAAGACTAATGGCATAAAGATGTGAAACAGACTGACCTTAAATGTCCTTATTCTCAACCTGTTTAAAGGTCTTGTCTTTGTTTCTTGTAATTTACTTTTATACTTGTCTTGACTGGAAATGATGATAACCATTCATAAAAAGCTTATTATAAGAATCTAAAATTGCCCCCTCATGCAACTGAGCCCACTGCAGGTGTTCCAGGATTTCTAGAATGCTTGCCAACTTTTCTCTCCAAGGTACAGCATTTGAAAGTCACAGGTGACCAACAGGCACATTCAAACCCATGTGCCCCATGGAATACAAGAGCTTGTTGCAACATGTCACTATCTTCCCCCAGCCATTCAAATGTAAAGAACCATTCACTGGCAGCTGATAAAAAGAGAAACTGAAAAAACCCTACAACAACAAATACTTCTGTTGATAAAAAAAGAAAGAGACAGGAAATCTTTCAGGATGTCCTTCCCTGTTTACTACTGCAGACACTTGCCATATGAGAGGGCATAAGGAGTGAAGACGGAGAAAGACTTCCAGTGGTGTAATTCAACTTTAAAGTTACAGAAGAACAGAACACCCCATAGCTCTTGGAGCTATGACGTGCCACCTCTATAAAATTCCTGCTATTGCCTTGCGTGTTGCCCTCAACAATGCTGGTTTTATTTTGCCTCATGGAAGGGTTATCACTGAGGTTAGTAGAAAACCAACGCAAGTGGCTGTCATTGTTTTAATAGTAGCAAAGTAAAAAAGTTCTCTTTACAATTACATCATTTACTCACTCTCTTTGTCCATTCCAGAGGAGGCCAATACAATTTACTTCTGAATGCAGTGATGTGCACTGCTGGAAATTTACCATTCTTTCGCTCCACCCAATACCTAATGTTTTAAAGGTATCCCTGACTTGATGCTTCAAAATACCTTTCTACATGCCAACAAAACTATGCAGAACAGAAATTCAACCTCTGAGCCCTGAAGCTCCAGTAGTGGAAAGGTAGCTATATACCACTACCGCCTGACTCACAGCACTAAGGTTTTTTTTGGTGATTTGATACTTCTTTCCAACTGAAAGTGAGCTGAGACTGCAGCTCTGAATGTACAGTATGCATGCCTGAATGCATGGCGTAGACAGTTCTACCTCAAACTGAGAAAGGACAACATAGGATATGACCCTCTTAAAAGCTGGTCTGAGTCATTAGGAATGGGTTCTGAAGCTATGGAACACCCCTGGCTCCGTTTGCTCTTCATAATGACTAGTCACAGGGTGCTTGCACTTTCCTCACTGCTGCTTTCCCATAGTAAAACTGAGATGAGACTGAAGAGTCAAATCTTCCAACACTTCGCGAAAATGTGAGGTGCAAACTAATCTTTAATTGCAAAAAGGAGTAAAACTTCCCAGCAATCCCCTTCCCCCACCATTTGAGCTGCTCTGTAAAGTTTTTGTCTGTCTATGTATTTTGGGGACAGGCGGGAGCAGAAGCAGACATCTTGCAGTCAAGTAAAGTACTTTCTGCGTGGCTGTAAAAACCAAGACATGGCTCGAACTGTGATTTCTTCCAAATTATTATTACTTCCATATAATCTACAGCCTAACATGCTAGTGACGGTGTCCAGCTCATGCGATTCAGACCTGCTGCTTTTTCCTAATACAGCTAAACTCTACCTCCAACAGCCAAGGGAACACCCGCCACCACATGAATTACTTTCACTGCTCAGTTACACTGAGAACTCAAAGATATCTCAACTCCCAAAGTAAGCAACAGGATCGTCAATTGTAAATGACCAGCTATTTGTTAGCCCAATCCAGCATCCAGTCTTACAGCTTATGAAAGTAAATGCAGACCCTCCCTTGATAAAAAACAAACAATAAACAAAAACACCCCTTTTCCCTCCCGCCAAAAACCCCACACCCAAACCCATATGTAATACTAAAGTAGAATAGTGACTTAAGAAGTAGAAAACAAAATAATTCTATATTTCATATTATTTCCACCTTTATACAGTAGAAGACCAAAATAAACCATAGCATCTTCTAATCCTGAGAGTGGAAAGTAGCTTAATTCATTTACCTTCACTTGCACAAGTATTTCAACTATGAGCTTAATGGCTCATCTCTGAAGAGTCTGGGGTACAGCCAATGCATCTTTAGTATGCATTTTGGTTGGTGAAATACTGCTTGGAAGACTTTCCTTTTTCTTAGAAAAGTCAAAGCTGTCAGAAGTCTCAATTTTCTGCTCTTTCTCTATTTTTAAGGCACTTAAGGAAAGGAAACACCCATCATCAAGTTGAAAATGGTGCCTAACTCATTGTATGGTTTTGTAACTTCATCTTCCCTCGCCAAAATAATGTAAGTGACCAGAAGTAAACACACAAGACTTTTCGAGTTACCAGGGTATTTTCAAGTGGCAATTTCGAGTAACGAGAACTCAGGAAATGTAAAAAATAAACTGCCTAAACCCCATCCAGTTTTACAAATAATGTAGTTACACTGTTCCAGTGATGGCAAAAGGGCAATCACTGTACTGATTTTGTAGACCTTGGTACTCAGAGTTTTCAAAGAAAAGATGTCTAGAATTTCTGAATAGGGCAAAATCGTTCCTCTGTGTTTAGCTCTGAAGTTAGTCTTAACAAATTGCTGAAATTCAAAAAATTAAAGCAAGGAAAAAATGGGAAAGCCCCTCCCTGTTTGTACTGAGTTCAGTAAAACCAGAAGTTACTAAGATCACTGCTTCTCTAATGGAAAATGCCAACTGACTCATTAGCGATAAAGCTTTATCTGCAATACATCAACCCGAGCTATAACCCAAGCAACGCTCTTAGTGCCCAGTAGCTTCAGAAGAACGATACTACCACGGCCAGTGAGCACAGCAGAACTTCACCATTATTCTATGGAGCCCTGTTTCCTGACAAACTAAACAAGTCCATTATTAGTGTCAGGTTTAAGGGAAATGTATCACTAACATGTAGTAAAAAACAATGGGCTTTTACTTCTATGTAAAACAGCTCAACATATTAAACCTAGTGGCCAGTAATTTTTTATCTTTCAATATAAAGCAGGATTTGTGAATTCAGCCTATTTTACCTCTCATATTTAGTATTGCTTTTCCTGCTATTGTATTCAACTAAAACTACAAGAGCTGCCTAGTATTTACCATAGTTTCTCAATGCTGCATTTAAGAAATGCAAATGTATGAAATAAAATCCCAATGAGAAAGAAAAAACACACCTAAGTCAATATTGACTAAATCTACCTTGCTAATACTAAAAAGGGCACATTTCCATAATATTTTTGAACACAGATATAGTATTTAAACAAAATCATTTTTGTTATTATCCCCATTTTTATAACTGTATGAAGCATTCACTGGAATTACTTAGGCAATACGTAATAACCACAATACCAGGTGCATGCCTGTGTTAAACCCAATATGCAAGCAAGTAAGAGAACAGATTGGATATTAGTTACATAACAATTACACAGTCTTCCCCTCTTTACATCCATTCCTCCTGCATTCTGCTTATGCATGCAGAAATACAAGCAGGGTGAGAGTTGTTTAACTGCCCATTTCCTCCTAGAGACTAGATTGTGGTTAGGGCACTGATCTGACCTCCACTGATACAGTTGCAAGTCTCAAGATCATGACTTACTGTCATTGCTGTGATGGAGACCCTAACATTATGAATGAAAGCACCCAGAAGAAAGTCTGCTGTAGTTGAGACAGTATAGTTCCAAGTACAGTCTGTCCTTTTTCTCTTTGGTTTTCTGTATGTATTAAACATTTTCAGCTACGCACTCTCCTAATCCTTATTCAAGACACTCATGCCATCTATTAAGGGGCAGAGAACGCTTCAGTCTTTCCAATGGCTAAATTCTGCTGTGTAGATCATTACCTTGTACCTAAATACATTAGTGGTTTCATTGTTCTACCTCTAGAATTTCCTCTCGCTTGGGTGCCTAAGATTCTTTCTTTCTTTCTCTCCTTCTTTCTCTCTTTCCCCCCACTTTTTTGAAGATTCACCAGCATATAGTTGCAGGTTAAATAGTTGCATAGTTGTCATACAGCTTTGTGTCTTTATGAAACATGCCCCTAAGTTATGCTTTCACTTACGGACCTTTAAAGAAAGTTTCCCAGCTGCAACAATATCAGAGGTTTAGTTAACCAATAAATATTTCAGGAATTTACTTTGGATATTGATGATCCTTTCCTTAAACCGGAATATAGAACACAGACAGAGAACATTTCTCCTTATGATAAAATACATTCTGGACATGTCTCCCCTAGAGATTTAGAGACAGTACACAAAAATCTTACTCTTCAGTTATAGAGATATTTATAAGGAATATATTCTGACACGAAGAAGTTCCTGACGCTTGTTCAGAAAACTACTTTTCTCTTCGTTACAGGCAGTCAGAAGCAGCCTGACAGCAATCTAATCAAAACATGCAAATGAGGTCAACTGTCTTGAAGGGCTGTAGGATTTCTCCAGAGAAATTTACAGAATGTCCTGGCACAGAGGTATTTTCTTAAGTCACTGTCTCCTCTTCTGCAGCTCTCTGCCGTTCTATAAGGCCTCGTGTCAGTTTGCACTCTCTGCTGGGTACACATGCCCCAGCTGGGGAGACACTTCATTTTTAATTTAATTCTGAACACCTCAAAGGATGGTGAGCTTCAGGAAGCAATGGAATGACAGGATCTTACATTTAAGCTTCAAAAGTAGTAATAATCTGGTAAACAATAATATATTCAACCCTCAAACTTCAGTAACTTGACTTTATTTAACGTCGAATTTAAAGCTATGGTGAAAACAACTGTTTTCTTCCACTGCTGATGACACTCTTTACTGCAGTTCACATAGAGACTGACCTGGCATACGGACCGAGATAAGAAAAAAATAAAGTCTCCTTTTTTTTCCTGACTATTCCTTCTCTTAGCTGTCTGTACCGTCCCTTTCCATCACTTTTGGTGAGAGACTGATGAGCTGAAGAAGCTGTTAAGATCCAAGTGTGTGCAATGAGCGTTAAGCCATTTTTATAGAAGCCAGATTAACTTGGCTGAGAATTAGAATGAGCATTCAGGAAACCCTGCCTAACAACCGAAGGAGCGGGGGTTTGTTAATACAAACACAACCAGCATCCTGCCTCTGCAATAGGTTAAAGCAGTGATACGCTAACGTGGAAGATAAAAAACATGTCAGGTTCTCTTCAGCACTATAAAAGCACACACTTCCATGGATTAAACAGAAAAGCTTCCAAGTAATATTAAATCACCATAATTTGGTTTCCCACAGTTTGACAAAATGCATTAACATATTATAGTTTTCCTGCATCTTGCATTTAGGGTAAACTATCTGATGAACTTCTAATTTTCTCATATTATATACAGCTTCCTGCTTATCATGTCTTTGCTGAAATTGCAATGAGGAACTCTGGCACCCAGCAATTTGTACAAAAACACACATAAGCATCTCTCTACAAATAGACTGTATTGCACTCAACAGTACCACAGAGCTTGGTCTCTCTGGTTATGAAAAGCACTAAAGAAACTTCGGCATAAGCGAATTGACAACGCTATTCCAGCCTCCTAAGGTACAGGGGACAAGATTTTCAGAAAGGCATATAAGACAAGTCCTGCAGTTTCTATTAAATGATGACTGATTAAACACACACTGAAACATGCTCATTTGGAAAAAAGACTGAATGCTCAAGGCTCAGGATTCAAGGGTGGCATATAAAAGCCCTAGTCCAGGGATTCATTGTTTACACGAAGTGGAAGAGCTGCATAGAGGCAGCCTGAGAGGGACCAAATGCAGAACTGGCAGTTGCCTGTTGGTCCAGGGTTCCCTTGACTGCTAAACCACACAGGTCTAATCCCTAATCTCATTGAAGCAGGGCTGGGCCTTGAATCTGAATGGTTTTGGCAACCAGATAATGCACTCATAAAAAGAAATCCATTCTGCATCCAGATGAGATGCAGAATTTTGTATGCTACTCGTGGATAAACAGCATCAGAACTCTCCATTCACACTTCAAAAAGAGCTTCAGAGAGACAAACCCATTCTTCTTCTGTAAAGATGTGACTGTCAAATGTCAAGACACTGTCCAAATCTGCTAATCTGGTGTTATGTCTAGAAAGAGAAAGCTCTTCCTGCAAACTGGTGCATGTTTCTTCACACATATGCCTTTACACATAACCCTGGTACGTCAAAAAGTAACTGGTCCGTGTTTCTCACATACACCAAAGCAAGATCAAAACAAAGCACGTCTAACTAGGAACTAAAAGAGCTATTGGTTACTCTACTCCCATATTAACGTGCATAAAACATTACAGTTGAAACATATGATGTGTAACACCATGAGTAAAAAACCCAAACCACCACCAAACTCTTAAAATCATACCTGTAAAAAAAAAATCTCACTAAATATGATCTAAAGAAAACATTGTTACAATTATTTTTATTATTTTATCAGATATTATTACAGCTGGATTACTGAAATACAATAATCAGTAAGGAAGTGTAAGGGCACTGATCCTATTTGATTATTTTGTAGAAAAATAACAATTAATGATTCTGCTGCATTTTTTAAGACTTCTGTTCACTAAGCATAACCTAGCAAATGTGGAGTTTTCTCCTGGAATTGCCTAAATACTATATTTATCCTTCTATTTTCTTATTACATTGTATTGCTTACTTACTCTTAAAGGTGTTCCCACAATTCTCACAGGAAGTACAGACTCCTGTCTGCCCCTCAGTTCACATGCAAATGTGAAGAGGCAGAATTTACCTCCATAAACAAATTCTGTTTGTTTGTAATGATCCCAATGCCTAAACAGTTACAAAGCAGATGCTTAGCATACCAAACTGTGCAACTCAAACAGTGCCTGACAAGTAGAAATAACAGCAGAATACTGATCATGACACCAGGTCTACCTGGAGATTGGTTTCATTCCCTGCTCTGCCCCCAGGGTCTCAAGAGGAAAGCTAGGAAAGGCTTCTCTAGACTTGGATTAGAAAGTTAAGTAATGCAAACTCCTGAGAAGAAAAACTCATCCTAGCCACAGTGAAGCAAATAATAATCCAGATTACTAAAGGCTCTGGTTCTGATCTGGACACAGGTTTTCTAAACGTTGAACCAGATACAAGTTCCAAAACAGGAGGGTTTTGTTGCATTATATTCAAAGGAAAAAATTGGCTTCTATTTTTAACAACTCTTAATACTGGACTTCATTTGACATAAATGCCAAACAGAATGTTAACACAGACTAGGATTTCTCTCTTTCCATTATTCCTGTTCCCCATTGAGAAGGGTGTAATTTCTTGAAAACTGGCTGATACTTTCCTGGCTCTGAAATTGTAACTTAAAAAAAAATAAATAAATAAAAAAAATCATCTTTTCATCACATTCTACTGCCAGCCTAGTCACTGCTCTTCACTTGAATGCAAATCGTTTAACCCTTACACTGCTTTCGAGTCACAAATCAAACAGCAGTCGTCATACATGAACTCATTATAACCTGTGATTTGCCCAGGTTTTACCTTTAGAAATCCTTTCTTTATAGTGGAAAAGTGATTCAGTGACTCCCCAATACCAGACAACATGCCAGTGGTTTAGCAAGTACCAGTACCCATAAATCTGGAAGTACAGGCTCTCTCTCAAACAATGGGCCACAGTCACTGGCCTCATAAAACCAGAATAAGTTAACGCATCTGCATGGAGTCAGCTTCGCATCATGGAAGTACAATCAGAATCAGACACAAAATATTTAATTACATTTTGGATGTGGGTTTTTCAGCCCACAGTGATTTAGCACAACTGAATCATTCATCCATTATACAAAGAATAATACTGACGACTTATTAATAGTACAGATTAGAGGTAGTTGAGATAAAAGCTGGGGGAGGAGGGCTTGTTGGATTCCTATACAATTCTGCTTTTTTTCACTGGAGTCATCCCAGTATGAATGTAAACAGAACCAAGCCCAGGTTGGAAAACCCAAACCCTAAAGGGTTCATTACCACAAGAGCTGGTCTACCTGGCTTCAACTATTACATGATTTATGCAAAACAATTAGAAACAGTTCCATTGAATTCAAGCATCTAGTCATGCACTCAGCTTTAAGAGCTGAAGATGGAATGGCACTGAAAGAAATTTCTTGCTTAACTGACCTTAAAGGCATCTCACAATCCTCAATTTATAATATAAAAACCCAAATGAGCTAAAAAACCCAACAAAGCTCTGCAGGAGCCACACCTGCAATGGCCCTTCTGCATCTCCAGATGCCGACTAATAAATCTCAGCTAGCTATAGTAAACAGCCACAAAAGCAAAGCACATTTGATCCTGAATGTACTAAATTAGGAATTTCAATTGTGATAACAAATCACGTTTGCTCAATTATCCCACTATAAGAATAACTTTTCTAGGCATTAAACTTCATTAAGAATACTTCTATGATGCCTAGTTAAAGACATAGTTACTAAAAAAACCCCATGTAGGTCAAATTCAGGAATCTTTCATAGTCTGAAAAGCCTGGAATGTATCTTTGGGTTTATGGAATAAGTTTTGATTTATATTAATACCTTGAGAATGAAGCCCAAACTTTGAAACATGTATTGCTGAATCCCACAGTTACTACTGAACTAGTAAGTTACTAAGCAGATTTAGAGCCAAAATATTTAAGAACAATGGGGACAGAAAGAAAGCGCAAGTAGCTTCCCTCATTCTCAGTATGTGCTGGATAGTATACAGAAATAGTGTGGCTGGAAGCGTATTCCCTAGAGCTGGATCTCACAGTAGATACGGCACTAGAGTACTTCAGAATTTTAGGGACTTCTTGATAGCTTTATGAACAAACAGGTCAAAGAAATCCTTACTCACTGCCATGATCTACTTACCCCAGTGGAAACAGTCACAAATTTTCATTAGAAATTCTGAGTAAGCAACAAGACTTCTCCACAGATTTAGGAAAGCTGTCCAAGCCACAGGCATAAAGCCAACTGTGAGGACAGAAAGTGAGCATATTTTATTCTTGCTAGATGGCAGAGTTGCCACTGCAACATGTTCTCCTTGTCAGCAGCCCACAGTTCTGGCAGGGTTAACCATGACAGACTCCCTCTTCAGAGTGGGCTACTGTACAGTATCAAGACAGACATTTCAGAAGGTACTTTACTGTACTGAATTAAAAGCAGGTTGTCTTTCATCCCTTTCAGATACTCTCTTAAATGTGTGACATTGTTCCATTTTTAAATTGTTTTCAGCTGATTAGTACTTGTATCCATAGTGCCAGGCAGCAAACAAGCATAAAAGAAAACATGCAATCCCTCATCCAAGAAGAAACTGTAGAATGCAAGATCGATTACTTCAGAAAATTATCCAATCTGTGCATCAAGAATAATTAGAAACAATTCTTAAATGGGAGGGAGAGAGGTGGTGTTTACACTTCTCTTGTTACATTTTCTATGTCCAGAGAGAAATATCTTTATGGTATCACCCAATCCAAACACCTCCTCTCCCAAAAAACCCTGAATCCACCCAACTAGAACTTGCAACATTGCCAAAGATTCAAAGAAAACCAAGAAGGATTAACACCCCAAAATAACAGGGGAGGAAAGAAGCTTACCAAAAGTGAAGTGATTCATTACTGCTCTTAGTCTTTGCAGATCGTGAAGGAAAATACTGCTAATTTGCGTGTCTCTGTGGCACTACAAAACCCATTTCAAGCTTTGACGAATTTTACTCATTTCTCCACCCTACACAGGTACTTGAGTTTGCTTCCTAGTGCAGTTCTATAGTACTAGAAGAAACCTAACAACCTACTGTTGGTGTTTGTGTGTTTGAAAAGCAGTCTGGGATCACAAGCCAAAAGCATGAAGGAAGACAGGGGGAAAGAAACAAAACTTATCCACTCACATACGTGTGATATGCATAACAAAAAGTAGCCAGCAGCTTTTATGGCTTTGCTTCTGCCTTAAATGCAGAACAGACTTTAGGAGCTGCTGGCAGTTTAAAGAACACCAGGAGACAGGTGAACGCATTTCTATTTCTCTGACAGGAAGACACGGAAGAAAAACTCATCAATTCCCACACTACCTTTAGGTATTTGCTGCCAAGATTTCAGGGAGAAGGTTGGCGTTGTTAGTTTCAGGTAGGAAAACCAGATATGCTTTATGAGTGCTAAGGATTTTTTAATGCTATCTTAGCATATAGTAAGTTTCATATTCTTGCCTCCTTACACAAAAATACCTGAAAACGCAAATTTAAATTCAAAACCCTGAACACACTAGAAATCCTAATTTTTAAAAGACTTTAGTATTTAAGTTTTATTCTTTCCTCTCACTCTTAAAAAGTTTTCAAAGATTATAAAAAAGAGTCATCAAAAACTTTCCATTGGAGCAAAAGTTAACAGAAATGGATACTTGAAACTATGCTCCATACAATGTGACCTTGGAGTGTTTGAGTTCTACCTTAACTCAGATTCTCTGCTTATCATCCTCACAATTAAAAATATGTCTAGCCAGACTGGTGGGAGCCCCGAATTCATCCTTTCATTCATCCTTAGTCAACAGATCCCAGTCACAGCCTTTGTAATACTGCCATTTTCCAAAGGAAACGTTAACTTTTGCTTTTCACTGTGACAGAGTCAAAAACATGTTCTGGTAAAATCAGAATTGACAAAAGCGCTTTATTCAGCTCTATAAATAAATTTAAGAATCAAATAAATACTTGCAAAATTAAAATGGAACGGCCCACTATTACTCATTTTCAGGTATCTGTCTGCCTCCCAGTTGGGTTGCTACTATCAAAAAGTACGGAAAAATCACAAGGCAAATTACTTCCAGTGTAATTGTGTGATTACTTACTGATCATAATGTCTGATAATCATTGCATCTTTAGGTTTTTACACAGTAGAAGAAAACACAGAAGTGAAGAACTGAGTTCAAATATTAAACCATTACCTCACAAAACCTCCTGGTGATATTGTAAGAATTAACACAAGAGACTTAAGAGCATTCTGAAAATCAATGAACCGCCTTTGTGCTTACCTTCAGTAACACAGCTTCAGTGTCATTTAGGCAGGACTAGTCTGATAGGAGTATAAGACTTCTTCAGACTGTTAGTGTAACAATTGCACATCCCTGTGAGGATTAGCTGGATCCAGGAAAAATCAGCAGCATTTCCAATTCCTACCCAAGCTTTCTGAGCTGTCTAGATTTTGCACATTGTCACCATTTAATCTCCATAATATCCTAAGCAACTGCTGATTAGGATATCAGCATCATCTTGAGGATGTAAACTGCACCAAGATGAAGCAGGGGGTTAGGTTTATGCTTTTCTACACTTCCTCTGAAATGCCAAAATACACATAAAGAGGCACAAGCACAAGGTACTTCCAACCCCAGCTAGTCAGAATACTAAACCAAGGTAAAGGCATTCCTTTGGTAAAAGCAAGGGAATACTTAAAATTGAGTTTAAAATGTTTATTGTGTAAGTTATTCACATGGAATGTTAACTTCTAATTTTTCTACTGATGTTTCTCTTTTTTTTTTTTTTTCTTTTTTTCTGGCCTTTGAGGAAATTTCTAAGTGTGACAACAGATTTTGCAGCTACAGGATTTGAACACAGGAAAAAATGCAAAGCTCCTTTACTCGCTTTTGGTATGAGACCCTAAAACCACAAACCAAATGTCATAATGAAACCGATAACAACATGGTCAGATAAACATTTTTTTTGAGAAACATCTTTTGAAAGCATAGCTGTTTCCACCAGATTTCTAGCACAATGATGTGGCTGACAAGCAGCAGGGGAAAAAAGAAGGATTCCTTGCCTTGCACTCCATGAGTGTATTCCAACATAAATAAAACAACACTTACGAGTTTAAAGCTGTTCTGCAGGACTGTACTACTGATTGGAGGACTCTGCAACAATGATAAGATCAATGAGCTTCATTTGCATCACGTCATAAGGTGGTAAAAGCAAGCACCCTGAAAAACTCGCTACACTTCACTACACATTTTATCCACTTGACATGTTAAACGAAGATTGTCTAAATCTTGTTTCTGCTGCAGTTGAAATTCCCATGTAGCTATGGATTGATAACTTTTAGAGAAAGCATCATTCTCTCTCATGAAGTCTACACTTGTATACTGCACACACCGTGAAGTTGTTATTTTACTGTGGCTGAAAAGCTGACCAAATAGCATTTAAGTGGAATTGCAGGAACCAGGCAGGCTCAGAAAACAGCAGAACACTGTTTTTACTATAGTCATGTATGGGCAGTGACAACTCAGCTGAAACAAACCAGTAGACATTTTTAAATCGATTAAATAGTTTAACTGGTTAAATAGTTGAATTTTTGGTTAAATATTGACATTATGTCAATATTGAAAGTATCATTTTTACATCAGTATTTGCTTTCAGACTGAAATGGCTTTAAATGTCATGGTTCTCAGCTTGAAGTAAAAGGCCAAAGTTTTGGAAGCAAGCACTTTGATATGGTCTACTCACGCACTGTTGAAAATACAACTGAAACGGTGTCTGTGCCACCTCCTGCCTGCTAAGCACTTCAGAAAATCTAGAAGGGGTCTTTTCTTTGCCAGTGTCTCTGAGTTGGTTCTATGAATCGGTTTGCCATGATAACAGAACAGAGAAAGGGAGAAAAACATATTAAGCAATTATGACTGTTTTGAAACATGCACCCCTTCCAATAGTTCTCTTCCCACAACCACAAAACTCCCATAGATATAATTGTTACAGGGCTCTATCATAAGAACTGCCATCTGCAACTAACCTGGACTGTATGCTATCAAAGCAGTATTGGAAGGGTCGTTAGTGCTCTATGGATGGCACGCATCAGTAACAAACAAATGCTCAGGGGTTATACAGATCATGTGCAACCCTCTAACTTCCTTTTAAGCATAGCAGGAAAAGACACAGATACTCAAACTGAAAGAGGCTTGCAAGAGGGCTGAAGAAATCATAGCTATAAGTGGTGTAGATTAGTTTAGAAATGAGGAAAAGGATTTATGTTTTGATTTGACCAAAGCTCTCTGTGTGTATGATGTAAAATTATCATAAGCTGTTCCAGCTAGATTTATACCATGAGTAGTGGAAATACATTTAGTTACTTTCATGTTATTCAATTTAGGTTGAGAGAGCTGAAGAATGAGTAATAGTGTGAGATTTCTATTACACGTATTCCTGACTGAGTCCGGACCTACTTGAGAAAACTTTTGCCCTATAGCACTGCTGGTTAGAGGTGTGATGGTTTTTTACCTTCTTATTTTGCAATGGTATTATACCAGCAAAAACTGTAGCACAGAGGCAGTTATGCAGTTATACCACCATGTTTTCACTGCTGTAGCTTGCTGTAGTCAGGGAACTGCCAGAAGCTGCAACATCAAAAGCACTTTTTTATTGTGTAAAATGGGGTTTATCCCAGATGGGTTTGATGGCAAAGCTATGCCAGCAAACAATCTGTAACACAGATCAGTAATCTCTCTTTGCCACAGGCATTTATAGTGTGCCTGTACCAAAACTGTGAGGGAGCTCCCAGTTTTGCTACAGAATGCAGCTCTAGCATTTTGCTAAACTGTTTTGCAGAAGTAAATCCAGACAAACAAATCAAGGTTTGAAATGTACAATGCTTCCATTTACCAGTCTTTAAGGCTTAATCTGATCTAGCTGCAGTAACATGGGGGCTTCTAGAATATGGTATGCTGACTTATTTGAAACACCCATCAGTGTTCAAATGTAAATGTTTTCAATGCTGGCATCTAAAGGGCCATGATGAACCCCCCCCCCACTGCCTGCTCCATACATTTACAGCTCACATCAGCCTTGTTTCTGTTGCAATGATTTGCAGGTCATAATATAGATGTATTATAAGAGGCATTTCTTTCTCTTACTCCTCCTCAAGCACCACAAGCCTTCAAAAAGCTAGTTGCAGAATCACAATCTGGTACATGCACACTAGAATCATAGAATGGTTTGGGTTTGAAAGGACCTTAAGATCATCTACTTCCAAGCCCCCTACCATGGACAGGGACCCCTCGCACTAAACCATGTCCCCCGAGACTCCATCCAGCCTGGCCTTGAACACTGCCAGGAACGGAGCATTCACAACTTCCTTGGGCAACACCCTCACAATAAATCAGCTACTCAGAATTGACAGACTGGAAGAAACACTGAACTGTAGAAAAAAAGCTATCCAAAAGTTCTCACTTTTAGGAAAGTTTTAGGATTCCAATAAACTAGTATGAACATCTAGGAAAAATGAACATCTATGAACATCTGTCATTAAGATTGGCAGTCAGCAAGGTAAACGAGAAGCAGGAATACAGGACACAGTGTCATGACCTGGTAGCATAAATGTGGCTCTTAGCACATAAGACAGGATTTGACCTTTTTTTCAGCAGAAAGGTAGCGATACTACATGCTCATTTAGCTACATTACTATAAGCAATTATAAAAAAATAGATTTCATTTGAAAATATTAGGTTATTTATTCTACTGTAAAATGACAGGATAACTTCAGTCTGGTGTCACGTCTTACAGAGGTCTGCATCAAATGCCTCAGAGGAAAATTATCTCCCTTCCCCCAGCCATAATACACATGGTCTGATTTGTAATTCTGTTACATCAACTCTGGCCTTCTTAAAGATCTGGTCATTATTTATTCCATAAAGCATGAAAAAGCATTTTTAAAAATCAGTTACCTCCTATTCCTTATTTTCCTTTTATGTATATTTATCTACATGCCTGCCTTGGGGCAGGGGTCAGAGTGGAGCAGGGAGTTATGGCAAAGTAACAAAGTTGATGAGTACTGGACAATCTGTGGGTTTAAAAATTCGAAGTACAACAAAATCCAGAAAACAGTAAAGAAAGCTAAACACCTCAAAAAGGCAAAAGCAAATGATAATCTGAATAGACAACATATCTGATAATAAAATCAATCTGCCCTTCATTTGAGTTTCTATCTGAGAAAAAGTGAAAGAGTGGCACAACAACTGCAGCTTTTTTGTCCCAGTAACTGCTGATGATTAAGCCAAGTATTTATTTCCATATACCTGAGTGAGGG
Organism: Nestor notabilis; assembly: GCF_000696875.1. Classification (NCBI taxonomy): domain Eukaryota; kingdom Metazoa; phylum Chordata; class Aves; order Psittaciformes; family Psittacidae; genus Nestor; species Nestor notabilis. The sequence goes on along the minus strand of NW_009936371.1, from coordinate 24,350 downwards.
GCAGATATAAAGGTCTGCAGCCATCCTGGCAGCAAGCTCATTTATGGCATCAATGCTCTCAGACATTTTCACATTACTAACACAGTAACTGAAGTTGGGAGTGAAACCGATTTCCAAAATATACCCTTGCCATTTTAAAGAAAGCCTCAAACCCAAACCCACCAATGTGGCAAAGAACAAAAAGCCCAAATCATATCACTGAGAATGAACAACTGTGATCCACTTCAGACCAAAAGGTCACTATACCACAGCCATTGCCATTAGCTGCAGCTCTGAAGGTCAGGTACTTTTGGCCACACTCAGAACTTACTGCAGATCTGGACCTAAAGTAGTCTAGCCACATTCAATGTAAAATCAGTAATATTAAGATATGGCATGACTCCAACCTTTGCACTTGGGTTTCTTTGGTTTCCACGATGCAAAGTCACACAATATAAAGTGAGACATTTCCATGCTCTGCAAACGACTACAGTCTAACTGGATGAGTTTCCACCAGCCACAATTTCCCTGTAAAATTTACACCAGGTGCTCAGCAATAATGAGTATAAAGAAAATTAAAATCACATTTGAAGTAACTAGCAGAAGAAAAGGGAATCTGGTAAGACATTTCAGGTATTCATTTCCTTGTCTGTTAGTATTGAGATGGAGTCTTGGTGGCAGTGTATGATCTGCAGTTGCCTCCGCAGTATTTCAGTTTCAGGAGATGAATGTGTGTTTTCAATGTGAATCAATCTGTTAGACTCTGGTTCTTTATCTATAGTAAGCTCCCCTTTTTCTATAAAGCCTGAACGAGACTCAAGCATATTATGTACAGGATGAAGTTATGTTACAATACAGAATGGCAATTAAACACATCCCTGGAATTTAGTGATACTCTATGGCATCTGTAACTAACTACACTACTTTTCTTGCTTGTATGCATCATCATGAGGCTGAAGTCACAGATATTCACCAACCTAAATGAACTAGAGTTGAGCTTTTAATGATTTTGAGCTGATTTACAGAAAATCATGCAAAGCTCTGAGTATTGCATGAGCAAAACCATCACTGTCTTGAGGTATGTGAGAATTCTGGAGTTAATCTAAGTCCCAAATAAAGAAAACCATGGAAAACAAAGCTCAGCTGCCATTTCCACACTGCCCAGAGAACCAGAAACTGGTGGGTTTTGCTGAGTGCAGCTATCAGCCTCCGAAAGCAGACAGATTTTTTACCGTCACACACCCCCACAATTCAACTTTGCATACATGACATCCATATGCAATAAATATAAGTAATCTCAGTAGCAATCTTGACCTCACACATAGAAGCACCCACATACTTCTCACACCCACAAACACTTTCTCCCCAAAGTAATTAATTGAACATATAACGATACTATTAAATAGATGCTTAACCATCAATGCATAACACCCAAAAACAGTGATGCAGTAACTTTTGAAGTGAAACATCAGACCAACCAGAAGTGCAGTCTGATAAACTCTTTTGAATGACCAAATTAAAATATGTATTGACAAAGATGGACAAAATCAAATATTAAAGATAACACTGAAGATAGTCTGGCAGCACTGATTTGTTGTTTTTTTTCCATTGCATGTGGTAGCATGTTATTCAATAGCATGTTGCTGGATACTGGTGTTTTACATAGCAAATGGACATGGTAGAACTTTTGGTAAGGGCAGCAGTTCCTTACAGCTTTTAAGTGTGCGTTTATATCCCCTTCAATAAAAGGCACGCATAAGAAAATGGGGAACAACTGTTGCACTGGGTCTGAGTGGAAGTGTAAAACAGACCCCTCCTCAGCAGCACACTGACAGTAAGAGGTTTACTGTGCTCCCAGCTGCAGCCCTCAAGGAACCATGCTATTTTATAGGAAGAGTCCTGCTCGACACAGGCTCCATGCTCTGTGGTTTACAATATCCACAGGGCTGTGGGCGTCATTCAGCTTCACATACTGGTTGGCCAAGATACCAATTGGACCTGTGCTGAAACAACATTCTTGTGAAATCCTTACACATTCCATACTTGTAGTAAAAAAACAATAAACACAAGAAGAATTGTACTACACATTACTCAGTTTGGACCGAAGAAACAAATTCTAGCCTCATAGCGAAGGAACGAAATAGATTTTTTCAACCCAAACCAGAACTCAAAACACCCGTTTTACTGATGGGCTGGCAATGAACTGATGTTTCTGCTACTGATTTTTTCCGAGTTGCCTTTCTCTCGCTGTGGTGTACGTGGATTGTATGCTTCATACAGATTCAGTTTACTCTATGATATAATAAAAAGATCGAAAGAACTCTATTTAAGGATTTAAGGGACCTTAAGGTCCAAATACAAAGCAATTCCCAGAGAAAGCCTTATTTTTTTTCCTTTCAAAGGAGCCCATCTTCTCCTCCATTACACCCATTCCCATTATGCCATGCACGAAAAACCTGTACAAGGCTTTACCTCTACAAAGTGCAGCTTAAAAAAATCAAATAGTTTCCTCAATAGAGTACAGCTATTTTTCTTCCCTCATGAAGAGCAGGTTACACATATAACAAACTATCACATAAAAAGCTACTCAGGACTGGAATGGTTAACCCTTCCAATGCAAGAAGGAAACCAACATTTCTAAATATCATTTCATACTCATACATTCAGACTCCTTCTGCATCTAATATTGTCTTATTCAGTGCAATTGTCTTTCTGAGCTAGATCACAGCCGAACAGAGTTAGGCTTTATGGGTATCTGGAACTTATCTGTTGAGCCAAAAGAACATAATGTGAATGTCTGGTGAAATCTGCAAGACCCCTGCTTTTCGCACTCCTCTCTGCTCCCTGGAGCAAGTTGTATCAAAGAAAAAAACCAATGCTTTATGAACTCCTCTTTCTCCTTTCATGTTGTCTGGGATGAAGAGCAGCTTCCCAAAGGCCATGGTTATTGCCCAGGCACAATAACTGTATTTAACACAAGCATAGATATTTTTTATCACAAAACGGCTGCAAAGGAAAAGTCAGAAAATTTACCTTAGGTGCAGCCTGTTACCAGAAATTTTCACAACAATGTCATAGGAAAAAAAAGATAAATCACCAGTCACTGTGGTTCCTCACATCCTCAGAGTGTCTGAACTCTGCTTAAGCTCACCACAGCAGCCCACTTGAACTGTAAGTCAGGTTGTCTTGTTTCCCAGCTTGCAGAAATTGATAGCGCTTCTCACTAGAGCTGAATGATTTAGGATACAGGTACAAGGACAGTCACTAGTCCTTGGTGGTATTTCTTTTCCTTTCCCTCACTGTTTGTTTCCAATTCAGTAACACCCAGACTCATAATGGAGAAGTTTCTTTGTTAAAACAGTATCTTATTCATGGTGGAAAAAAAAAAAAGAAAGCACTACAACTGAAATCAGTTTTGCTGGCATGCTCTTGTCTCCTAAAGAGACAGCATAACTTGAAGCCATTTCAAAGAGCCTTCAACCACACACCCCAACAAACTTCCACTCAGCCACTGCACAGGAACAACCTCCATAAAAAATTTCCAAAGCTTCTAAGCAATCTATTCTGTCCAACAATAACCTGGTTCCCTCAGTATATCCACTTAGTACTTGCCTTGTAAACCCAACATGCCTCTTACTCTTTAATGAGAGTCCTCAGGACTGTTTTTATCACACAGAAAATAACACTGCCAGAAACAAGTGGCGATAACATTATTTTCAGATTGCTTATAGCATTACAAGAAATGCACGGCATGATTTGGCTTTCATCCAGATGCATTAAACTGCAGAATCCTCAACTAGCTGTCATTTCTGTCCTATCTTTCACCCATAGAGGGGAATGAAGATCTCTACACCAATAAACTTACTGATGATATTTAATGAGTTGGTGCTTTGGCTGGGAACTGAGGGTTCTGTTTTGAGCATGCTCACAGCTTGCAAATTGTTTAAGAGATTTTTAATACCAAAGACTAAAGGCAATCTTATTTTTCTTCCAAGTGAAGTATATACACCTATCAAGCATTTGCCACAGAACTTCCAATCAGTTTACGTCTGTAGTGGGTTTCTGCACTAAAACTGCTGAGAGGATACTCTGCCCATACTGCAACCTTAATCCACCACAGGTGAGAAGAAAAGAATAGTATTCATTCTAAATCCTGCACATATGGCACCATAATATTCAAGTGAAACCATGTTTATTCAGCAAAATGGGTGCCAGGGTAAAACCTTGGACTTTCACTAGAATTGTGTTAGTGTTAGCTTGCATCCCTATCATGTTGGTCAACATTCTGCTACAATATTTTCAAAGACAAGGAAATAAGCATGACTTTCAATTCTAACAAGCACTTTACTACGTCTCAGTATTGACATGTAATATTGTACTTGCTTTGTACTACTGTTATTTATTTCTGATAGAAACAATGGCATCATTTCAGCATGAAAATATATAGCAGTTCAGCCAAACAGAAAACAGACGTTGTTCTCTGAATTCAGCTTGGGAAACAGAAACCAAGTGACCCAGTCCAACTAACAATTTTGTGCGGTACAATAGGCTGAAATGTGATGACATTTACAGTAATACTAACTTGCACTTAAAAGCAGAACTAGGATGGATACCACTTAGAAATAAAATGATAGTAATTTCAAAAGGAATCGTTCTGATGCATATGGGTGCAGGTTAGAAACAATATATTGTAACATGCAACAAGGTCCTGGCCATAAATAACCATTGGGATATCTTTTTCATTTCTTTCTACCAACAGAAACAAACAAAACCTTTGTTTTGTTCTCCCCACTTCTAACATTTCTATATTTCACCACATCGTGATGATTTTCTTCAGTGTTATTAATGTGCCTTCAAAACTGTCTGGAATTTAAGTGTGAACTCCTGTGCTTGCCTATGTAAATTAGACTGTGTGAAGAAATGATGCTCCACACAATCCACTAAGTGAGAAATTCAAAGGGCCCTGACATAAGAGTCCTGCAAAAAGTCATCATCATTTGCACCAATTTGCTTTTACTGCAGTTATTTGTAACCGACTGCACAGAACTAAACAAAAACCTGCCTCTGTCAACACTGGTAGCACAAGTACCTAAACTGCCCTTCATCCAAAGATGTTGCAAAACACACGTCTTTCCTAGACTTCCCTGGCACATTCCTGAGTGCACATGCATGTTGTTACCTGTGCACAGCACTGAGCCAAACTCCCAAAAAACAGAACGCAAGACTCCTCTATGGTTTAAAGCAGATCCAATCTCAAAGCTTCAAATTCAGTGTATTTTGGATGAATGGCCCAACTTCTCAGGGACAAGAGACATATTAGGGTCCTACGAAACCAGTGTTTACTTTCGATCACAATAACAGTCTATTATCATAAGACTCCCTTACATTATTCACTTTAGAAATGGGTGAAAATCTTGCAGAATCACATAAGGAAACCCCCCAAACTATTGTTTAGTGACATGTCACATTTCCTTAGTAACAGCAGCATAACTAGTTTATACAGCTAAAATAATAAAAATGTCTATAAAAATACATATTAAAAAAAAGCTCAAAACCCCCCCAACAACAAAACAACACAACCATTGCATTTTCTGCGGGGGAGGGGTGGGGGGGGTGGTGGTGGTGGTGGCAGAAATCAGAAAAAAGAACTACAGATGAAAGATGGGAGCAGGGAAAAGAAACAGAAAATGTTTCCAGATTCCTTAAAACAACTGACAATACTCATATGCTTCTAAAATGCTGTAAATGCTTTTTTCTGTACTGGAGCTCAAACTGCTTAGTTTGTAGACGTTAACTGTTCCAAGGTACATTCCCATTTTGCTGAACTCTGCAGTGCATTCTAGAGCTCAGCTCAACATCACATCTCATTATTTCAGGCTTTGCTTTTCTTCTACACTTTGTTTTGGTTGTTATTGCCTCTCACCAATGAAGGAGAGATTAGCTGCAAAGGGTTACCACCAGCATGCATTTAGCAGTCAGAACTGTCGTACTTGAAGTGCAGCACTTGATGTATGAACTTAGCAGCACACCAGCGGCACCGATGTGTTTCCTCTTGACTCAGACATACTACACCAGATATAGAGCAAGCTACTCCATTACATGAAGACCTTAAGCTACACAGTAGGATTCAGAAATTTCTTCCCTCTGCCAATTCCTGTCCATTTCTGCTATTAAGAATTGGGCATTTTGTAGCAGTAAGACTAGCAAAGTAACTCAGAGCTACAGTGACTGGCTCTGTTAATAATGCCCACAGTAAACAATAGTGGATTATCTTTGATACGAAGGACTGTACCGCTGCCACAGCAGCCACCAGTTTCTTTTCAAAAACCTGTTCAAAAAAGTCTTTAGCAGCTGACTTTTGCACAAGATTGTAACTGTGTCCAAAAGACAAAGATATTAATGACTGATAATGTATAGCAGGACAACAAAATCTCTCCAGTTGTTGTCAACACATTTATACAGTAGATCCGCACAGAACAGCCTTTTCAGCTCTCTGTGTGGGAATACAAATCCCTTTAATGATGCTCTTGGTTCACATTGTCAGGAGATACATTACGCATAAATAGTGTATAAATAACACTCATGTTCAGATTCTAGGAACTGCAGATACACACTTCGTTTGCATTTGTTTTGAACCAGTTTAAAGCAACACCACAGAAACTCATACGAAGTCTATGTTAATATCATGCTCAAGATCCAGAAAACTGGGTTAAAAATGAACTTACCTCTTAATCATCAGGCTGGCACTCAAAATCACACTAAGCTTTTTAAGCACTGTGATCCTCTAACAAACCTTCAGACAATGGGAAATTTGCATACACTGACCATTCACTAAAGCATAACATGCTGAATTAAGACTTCTATTTCTGTTTTAACACCAGATTTCATGGCTTTGGACAGCTTTAGCTCAATCACGAACTTTACTATTTTATTATTATTATGAGAAATATCTTTAAGATGATAAAAAAGCAGAGAAAAATACTGTCTGAGCTCCTGAAAGTGACTGGTGAAGCAAAACATTTACTCTATTACAAATTAATAATACAATTCAGCTACACTCTATTATTGAGTGCCTGAAGAATAGTTTGTACTCAACTGGATAGAAATTCTCTCTAGAACCCATTTATTGCAGAAGATAAATTGAAGAGTAGTGTCACATTTTGAAAAATGTTATTTTATTGGCTGTAATTTTTCATGGTACCTGTGGGGACTGGATGACAGCTCAACACTGCAATTGTCCTTCATGTTGATATCCTTTTTTTAGTTGAGACTATCCTGGGAATACACTAAAAGTGATTTATTTGTCCCTGGACCTGTAAAAGGTTTCAGGAAGGTGGAAATGGATGTACGGCTAGTTGAGAAGAAATAAGAAATGAGCCCAGCATACTTATTTAGCCAGGAAACTAACAACCAGCAGGGAATATTTAATCAGTTCACATTACAACTGAGTAAGACTTCTGATGGCTCATCTTTTCCTTACTGCTTGCAGTGAAAAAGCCAGCCAGCCCAACATCAGCAGCATACCACTTCACAGCAATGCCAAACAGTATAACAGCATGCTGCCTGTGCTGCTGTCATTAATTTGCCAAATTAAATAACCCTCCCAAGTTAAATTTTACTTAATGAGCAGTATTCAATGTTTACTATCAATGGCCTATAAAGCTCCTGTTTGAACAAAGTCAGCTAATTTTAAGGTAGATGCTTATACTTGTTACCATCCATATGACAAACCTATATTCTGTAACTGTATTAAACCTGCATACTATGGGGTCAACCAGTACAACATTCAGTATTCCCTCAGCTACAGCAGGTAAGATGACAGAAGTACATGAAAAGCTGAAGTCATACTTGAGCTTTGTAATGATTTTATATTCATCATCTACTCAGGTGTTCGCTTAAAGAAAAAAAGGAGATATACCTTTAATTTAAGTAGGTCAAGTTTTATCACTATTTAATGAAATTCAGCCTTTTGGAATAGCACATTTGAAAAGTACCAAGGCAGCACACTGCAGTCTATCTCAGGCAGAAGACTGTGGGCCTCAGAAGGGTTGAGGCAGTCTGTCTAGACACAACCAAACACAGGACCAGAACTTTGCTCCACAAATTACAACAGTAACAAACTCTCATTGGGTTTATTTTCAAATGTTCAGTGAACATCAACATATTCTTTGTTTTGGTTCATAACTTTTTCAAGTGAATTATTTCTGTCCTTTAGAAAAGTGTTTCTTATTTGTGCAGGGAGAAACACATTTTTATTCTGAGCTATCATGAAATTATCTTTTCTTATAAAATCTACTCAGATACAGCCTTCAGAAACGATAAAACAAAACACTAAGACTGAGAACACCATATTAGTCATCAAGGTAATGTATTTGCTGTTACTATTTACAGTACATAAAATATATGATACTGACAAAGCAAGCTTGAGTATTATCAGATTTTGTTTGGGTTTTCTTGGGTTTTGTTCCTAACTTTCAGGTCTATCACCACAAAAAGGCAGGCACAGGTATGTGACCAGGACATTGAACAGGGGCACAACATTTCTGTTAACCTCTCTTTTAATTTAGTTAGCTGTGCTAACTACACT
>NW_009936371.1:6267-15753 GCF_000696875.1 Nestor notabilis | reverse complement strand
CCTGCTGAATAATTTTACATTCTAAAAGCTAAGGGCAGTCATGCAGATCCATGAGCAAACATTACGCATTTTACACTGTCCTCAGAACTAGCAATATGCACTCTGAAATCTTCTCTTCTCCCACTGCACTTAGCCACCTTCAAAATTAGACCAAGGTAATTACGTGATTAGACAAGGGACATGATAAGCATGTAGACACTCATTTCAATCCTGAAACTATAATAAAAAATACAAGACTAGACATTTCCTGTAAAATTAACTCTGTAGAAGCAGTCATTTCCTGCAATTCAAATTATATTAAGCAAAGCAAAGCTAGAATGCCTGGGACACTGCCATAAAGTGATACTTCAAAAATGAAACAAATGGATAAAGAAGTACAGAGCAGTTCCAGATTCTTAATGTTCCATAAGTAGAATTTATAATAATTTACTTATAGAAGTAAATATTCTTTCATGGTTGTATGTTTAGAACGACTTTTCCAGAAAACATCAGATACAACACCATAGCTGTTGGATTACTGACTATCCTGCTACAGATGCTCCCAAGGAGCAGTAACTTGTAGGGATGGAACAGTTTGGGATGTCTGGCAATTCAATAAATATCTTGAGGGTTTCAGCTTCGTTCTATTTTCAGAAGCATATAGAGCTCTTGTACAGTAAAAAAGTTTTTTGAGACTAAGAGCTCTGAGTTTGATTCAGTATTGTTCAAGGCCACTCAAGCAGATTTCAGGAAGTCTGCTGCTAAGCTTTTGAGTTCAGCTCTCAAGTGCAATGTGCTCTAAATACATGACCTGCATTGAACTGCTGCCCTAGCAAGTTGTACCTATTAATCACTTCAAAATACAAAAAGTCCAGAGTACTTGAAGGCTGGATATACACAATATATTAAATGCTTTAGGAACACTGCTTTCTTTAAGAGAGCACAGCCACCCAAACCATGCACAATACAATTTATCAGCTACACCTCACAAAGATGTTTTTCAAGTCCTCCACCTCTTTTTCACCCAGATACGATTCTTCAACAGAGCAAGGTGAAAGAAGACAATCTTGTGCGAGATACAAACATGCAGTGTGTTCTGTCATTGAAGACTTCCCCCTTAACTGCCATTACTTCCCCAACAGGGCCTAATTACAATCTCTGTCCAATGTTGCCAGCCTTTCTGTGTCCTGTGTAATTAATAGTTTATAGACTGACTCAATGAACTGGAAAGTAATTGTGAAGTGAGATGTGATCTCTGAACAAACGTAACGTTATCATTTGTCTCTAGTGCTTTTTCCTTGCTCCCATGTAACCTTATGTCTACAAAACGAACTCTCTGTTCCATAAGAGATTAAGGACAGATTCTGCCATTTCCAACAGAAGCTATGAATGGCGCAGAATTGTTAGCTAAATCATATTTCTCCTTTTGTTCTTTTAACTCACAAGACATTAACACTTAACCTTTTTATGTCTGATGACTGGTATTTGAGACTCTCTCAAAACATAGACGAATATTTATTGTTAAATGAATAAAAAAGGATGCTTTCCTGACACACTGGTATCCTGCAGTAGTTCCGTCCAGAGAGTAAACATACCTGAGCCTCTAACAATGACTTTACAGGAGCATATAAATATGTATAGAAGGGAGCGTTATATGAAAGCAGGCATTTAAAAAGTTCCCTATTATGACTCGATAGGCAATCATTGTAAAGACAGCACGTGTTTAAAGGTGGCCCCATAAAATGATATCTATACCCTCTAACTTTGAGGAACTGATTCCTTGCACTTACTATCAGGGCAATGGATACATTTAAAATTTGTGAATGGAGATGGACCTTCTTCATTCTTTGCCTGAATACAATTAATCAAGAGTACTGGATGTGGCAAACAAGTCAGCGTTTCTGTTCATTTCTTCCCATGTAAAAAGATCCTTCTAACTAAAAAACTGTGGGAATACATGGTGAAGTACAGACATATTCACTGTGAGAAGTATTAAAAGGCATCAGCACATTTTAGGCTTCACATAACTAAAATTAGCATTCAGTGGTAATGACAGTAAGAAATAGTACTTTGACAGATACTAAGCCTGTTAAACTCGTATGTGCTAGTGAAGAACACTCATGAGGTAACTGACCAAAAGCCAATCAATCAGTTATAGTACTAGAAATGTCATCAGAATCCTCAAGACTCGCACTGTTTTTCACCATCACGCTGTGAGCACCTGTGGCTTGATGACAACCCATTTATTTGCAGTGGGAGACCTGCAAGTTCAAACCTAACTTTGCACCACAACTCTCTCAGGATACATGCTTTCAGGAATAACAAGTGTAAGAAGGAGTGAACACCTCCTCAACTGCACTTGTTAATAGCCTGATGAACACCACAAAAACCAAAAGCAAAAGCACTAAGAAAAAAGAAAGGGCACCGAAAATGAACTTTGTGCATTGAAGTAAAAGTAACATTGTTGAAGTCCAAGAAATCACAGACCAAAAGTTCTTTTTCTCATCCAGTTCTTCACACAGTTCAGGATCAAACATCTGACCATAATCAGGCACTGGGGAGAAGGAGGAGGGAGCAGACAGCTGTAAACCCATGGGAGCCAACTCTCATAGCCAGAAGAACATAAGGCAAAGCTATACACATCTCACTTAGTCCCTGGGGATCACCTTCTTTACGCTCAGGAGGGCAAACAGGTAATAGACCAACCCATGGAGTCAGGAAGCCAAGTTTCATTCTCGGGACAGAACTATACAGAAAAACAATTTACAGTTAGACTTTCACGGTCTCCCTAAGCACTGGGCACATTATGAAGAGTTTTTCTCTCATACGCAGAAGGAAAACTGATTTTAAAAACACAGTTGAAAAGTCTGAAAGCTGGGTTCTTAGAAACTTCGGCAAAGCATGAAAGTCAGCTCGAAAGCAAAATACCTGTGGCTGTTCACCATGGGTGGCTGGACTATCAAGCAACTGTTAAACCACTCAAGAAACGCCTCTATGCAGTAATAAATGTCTGTTCTGATTTGGTTTTTATTACTGAAAAAAATCTTTAATAATGGCACAGAGGTGGCAATTAGTACCCAGAGGGGAAAATCAGACAGGCTGATGTTCAGAACTGCTGTACTACAAATTTATAATGAAAGAACTATATACAGTACCAAGGGCTCTGAACGTGAAGTGTTTGGGGTAAATTTGGGGTTATTGTAAAAGCAATAAAGCACCTATCATAAGCTAAAACTAGCACACTGTATATCCTAATGTCCCGATGGCACTTTAATAGGCCTTTGTGAGAGGTAGCTTTATTCTTTTTAAAAACAAGTATGTCTGGGCTATTTTTCTCCTTTCCTTCAAAATTATTAACATCCCCATAAGAATTTAAGAATCCTTCCTGAAGATACTAAAATGCTGTTTTTCCTTCAAAGATACTTTTTCACTTTTTACTCCAAAGTAGGTATTTGCATATCTGTATTCCAGCTTCACCACTGTCATTTCCCATACTAGCTCAGGAACAGCTTTTTTCAGAATGTTTCCAGAACTGCCAGAAGTGAGAAATACCTGGTATTTTACCAGAAGCTCGTTTCCTCAAGAGATTTCTAGACAACTTTATCAGAATGAGCTCTGCAAGCTGTCTCTTGTAAGGTTTGTTAGTCTAAGTAATGGAAACTACTATTTCTCCAAAAGCAGAAAGTCAGAGCAGAATAAAAATAATGGTAACAAAGGGCAGAATAGTTCCTTTATCGGTTCTCCAGCTATAGATTGCTATGTCAGGAAGTTTTTATCACTGAAATGATCCTTTATTATAAGTAAATTACCATACTTTGTTGCAAATTTAACCCACATCCTTTGCCAAAAGAAACAGAACTATCTGCTCTCCAGAAGTGAAATTCAAATAGGATGGCATTTGTTACAGTGATCATCTGCTGAGTCACTGACAAATTCAAGTTGTGAATGAGATTTGGGTTGTTTAATGACAGTCATTCTGAATTGCCCCCAAACTGGGTGGTTTTTTTCTTAAATTTTAGAGGAACCTCACTAGATAGAGGTATGCACTTCTTCGGCATGCCTTAACTGTTGTGGCAGGATACACACATCACATTACTGTGCTTCATAGACAGTAGTGTGACTTGCCACTGAAATGGTTTGAATAGTCTGTGCAGCAAGCACAAGCTGTGTTGATTTAGACTAAATACCTTCATTAGCATTAAGGAAAAGACTTAAAAACAAATAGTTTGAATAAATCGAAGAGGTTTAGAGGCCAGACTTGTCTTGGAACATAGTTTTCACATTACTCGAGTGTGCTATATATATAATTTTTGGTTTTATTCAGATTAGAGGGGAAAAAATATTACTCTATTAATATTAACACTGGTTAACAACCATACTGGTTTTCTGAAGCAAAGCCAACAGATGAATTAACTACAGTGTCAACTGCATAGACAGTTCCTCTAGATCAGGGACGAGACATCTTGGCAGGGGAACAATGGGAAATCGTGTGAATGTGATCCAAGGTCTTTTTATCTAAACAGCATGACACCTAGACCTGGGCAGTGTTGGTAATGCAGCCTTATTTTCCTAGATTATTCTGTAAGCTGAGCACATGTGCATTACCACAGAGCCTATAAGAACTGGGAAAACTGACAGAACCAAGCTGTTCTCTGTGGATTCTCTGTACTACCTTTGATTTTGGAAAGGGACATATAGTTGGATATTTGAGTTCTTCATAAAAAGGGAACAAGTAACAGAAAGGTATTTCAAGAAAGCTGGTTTATTCCCCTGAACTAGCATAACCATTATAAAATCAGGACTTGCTGGTTACCTGTGCAAATTACTACAAAATGGACTGAAATCTAATAGTGGGTGTTACTCTGAACATCAGCAAATGTCTTCATGCTTAGAAAGGGCAACAAAAACACTTAATCGACTGTAAAGAGAAAGCAAGATCTGTTTCCACAAACTGCTGAGCAGGCCACGTAACACACTAAAATGAAATCCAGATTCTGAATACCCTGTGGGCTAGAAAAAAACTGGAGATCCAGGAAAATCCAAATCTTCCTGCTTTTTCGCAGTAAACAATTCTGACTGGCTTTTCTTCCTCATTCCTGTACATACGTGAACTTCGTTAACAAACATGTATCAAAAAGGTGCTTGAGGACAAATCAGTAATTGCTCTTTTATAACAAATCAGAAGTTACTGAGAAAATCTTCTATAAAGACTCTGTCAAAACAAGTCCCTTAAGGATTAGCAGAAGCTAAATCCTCTGTCAGAGAGATTTTTTTCTCAACAACAGTAAAGGCGTTTTAGTATCAGAAGATCTTAGAAAATACACTTTCCTTCCTCTCAGAGGGTTATCTGAATAGTGCTGTCTTCTTCAGAAGCACAGATTCTGTTTCTTCCCTTTTGTTTTTATATAAGCTCTACTTCTCACAACAAATGCAGCATTTAGCAACTCTTAAAGCAACAACATTGGTTCTGTTCTCATTTCACTGATATTGTTGGCTAATACAGGACCTTTAGGAACATTTGCCTAGCATGAATTAAAGGCAATTAACAAGCTTTGAGCTAGCTACATATTTTCAAATAATAGCCCCTCTTATGTCAGAGGAATACACTGAAACTTAGATTTGCTGTCGTACAAGTCAACATTTGCTCTTTCAGCCTATAGGAAATTTCTGTGGAAGACTGGTTTTAAATAGTCAGAATCTTGACACACGTCAAAGCCTTTCAAAGTCACAGTTTGAGAAATTAATATTTAACATGCCGTCAATAAGAAGCCATCATGTTTATTGTCTTAAAGTAATCTGGACAAGTCTTTTATTTTGACTTGTCACTTGAGCTTACATCACTAACAGAATGCAGCATCCATCTCACTCTCAGCTACTGTGAAATAAATAACTGCAATCGATAAGCATTAGTAACAATACAGGATTTTCTCCATGCACAGAGAATGGATCAGTGGTATGTGCCAGCATGATCACATTCACCTCCTGGACTGGAACAATAAGCATGCTTTACCCAAACACTTTTCTGACTGGAATTTACAAAGCTTCTCTGGATTGCATGCCCTTAGCACTAATCAATAGCAAGACAGAAAATCACTACATGTTTAGCTTATGAATGGACCCCCTTATTTGCCAACATTTATGTTTTTCAAATACTGTCTAAACAGTTTCCAGCACTCAATTTTCTTTTCATCACAGCAATTCCTTTCCAGAACTGAATATATAAAAGCTTTAGGTTAGCAAATTATGTACCATCACAACTATTAATGAATGGCTGGTGTAACCTAAAAGCAAACAATAGTTTTGTTTCCATGCCACAAGTGGGCCATTAAGGGAGAAAAAACCCAACCCAAACCAGTGGCTGTTCACTGAATTGGAGCTCTTTCCTTTATCACAGAACTGGCAGTATATCCTACATAGAAAGGGAAAGCTCATCTTGAAGTGGTGTAAGCTATTTTACATGGTAAGTGTCCATCCACTGCAGGCCGCCAGCCTGCATTGTTGCCCTGTATCACTGACTTGTAAAGCAGAGTACCATATAAAGTAGCCATACAACTACTTGCGTTGCCCATCTGGTTTTGTACCAACCTTCAGCTACTTACAAAACCCAAAACCTTGTAGATGCTATCATAACCTGATTCAGCAAATCAAGCAAGGGCATGAGTCTAACAGATTTAACTGACTGAAGTCATGATCTGATTGTTAAGTTTATGCTGTTTTTTTTCCCTAAATATCTCATGTAATCCACTTCTATCATTACTATCTCAGAATGCTCAAAAGAGTCCAAACTTCCATACAGAACCTTCCAAATGTAGAGCTCAATATAGAAATAAAATTAACTTACAAATACAACGAATTAAACAAAAGTAACCTCTTGCTATTTCTTTTTGTTATTAAAAAGAAATCTATGGGTTGATCATGAACAGGTCACCAGGTTCAACACAAGTGGTTAGTTGGCTCACTTAGTGATTCTTGAACGTGTGGACCATGTAAAAGACATTCTTTAATCCTAAGCAGATACTTCTGGTGCAAATACTGATGCATGTAATAGCAAAATCTGCTACTAGGGAGAATCAAAATCAAAACCTTAGACCTTGTGGCTTCTATTTTTACAACAGCTTTTAGGAACATGAAACATAAGTGCTCTCCCTTAAACAAAACCTCACTTCTTGAGATCTTGGGAAGACAAGGTCAACTGGCTACTGCCTGCCAAGAGACTGTTAACAAAACAAGAGTCTCCAAATGGTCAGTGTCACTGTTACATAGGTATAATAGAAACATGTTGCACCACGTAAACCTATTGCTTATGTCTGACAGACTATACATACAAAAATTGACATATAGCCTAATGTAGCGACCGCAAGCACTGGCATTTGCAATATTTTTATGGAAGCTTTGAAATGAGAACAGTCATCTCTTTAGGATCTTGGCTGTTCCACCAACTCACACATGTGAACACCTACTGGTAAAAAAAAAATCAGAAATCTGAAGAATTTGCACAAGTTACTGCCTTAATCTGCATATTTTAAAGAACTCTTTGTACTACTGCCTCAGCATTTTTTCTAATATAAATTGTAAAGATTTTGCATGAGCTGGTCCGTTTGTATATAATATTTTATAAAATTTTTATTATTCATTAATAAATCAACCGAACTTTTGGGGAAAAAAGTCAATATATATTGTTAAAGGCTAATACTTTTCGCAGCCTAAATTCTATAGCTGTATTCCTTAAACTTCCTGAGAATTTTCCAATAGATGCAACAAAATGAACTAGTAAATTCTAAGCTGATGAGTTTTAAGCATCCTTCCCTATTCAACAGTAATCAACAAGAATGCAAAACTGTCAACTGCAACATCATAGTCTTGTTCTAATTGCAAAGCTGAATGCCAAGCCTCAAGGGGACCCCACTAGAAGCAATGCATGTTCCCTAGATGCTTCCATTCATATTGTACATTTGAAGCGTTATATGCTACTCCGTATGAAGATGTGTTTTTCTTCAGGCATCCCTAAGGGAAATCAACTTAAAATGCTTACACTGCTGGCTATAGGTGTTGAGAATATGCATTTTAGCCACTTAGAAGTTCCAACTCTAACTGTTCAGCATTTCCTCTTAAAATCTCTCCTACTAAAATACTTTATTGAGGAACCGTATCAGCTGCCTAACTTCAGATTCAGAAGTTAAAGGAGTTCTGAAGCACACAATTCCTTGAGATAATACTTGAAAATACTATACACTTAAAAACCTCATCTTGCATACCAGCTAAGGCAAAACACAACCCTAAAGGCATCTGGTTGGTTGACTTATCTGAACGTAAAAGACTCAATAGCATTCCTTGAAACAGTGACAATTCCTTGGTTATTCTCAAACTACCTTAAAAAAAACCCCCATGAAACCGACAGAGAACGCATGTAAGACCATAAGCTGGTTTTAAGTCTGCAGAATAAATCATGAACTTCAGATATTTTTCTGATTCATCACTAAGTTAACATACATTTCGGAACATTTGATAAATAATTTTCTGAAGCATTAATAATTATGTCTTCCCCAACACAGACTTTAAAGAGAAAAAATCCACTGTCCCAGTTTTTAAATGAAACATCTTGTGATACACACTGTGTTAGTGAAGCACAGTCAGCTTTAAATGTGTACAATCCTGGTTTTATCAGTAGGCAGCTATTCAGTTTCCAGCCTCTCTAAAGCACACTCTCATTAATGACTTAGCTCAGATGATTAATATCTATCTATCCCTAAGGATAGAGCTACCTTGGATTAGGTACAGCAGTCACCTCAGAAAACTCCCTCAGGTTCCTGTGTCTGTCTCTACAGAAGCTGCCAAGCCTTTTGTCCTGCTACGACTTCTAACACATCTCACAATGTTACAGTAAGCTGAGACCATTCGCACTCACTCTCACTAGCTTAGGCAATGTGCTTGCATGACAACTCTCTTTAACAAGTGGTCTTTCTCAATAAAATCCTCAAATATATCCAAATCATTAGTGAGTTCTGAAACAACAAGGTTCAGTATATAAATACTGAACAAAAACTCAAGTGCATTTATAAATCTTCTCAGCTGGCAGAAGCGTTGTTTATTATTTATCAAGATTATGAACCTAGTCATGCCAGCCTTAACACCACGGACGGACTATGCTAAAGGAGTAGCAAATGATGGGTATTTAGACATACAGACGTTCTTAACTCTTTCGCCTGCTTTTGAAAACATAGCAGAGTACCACAATGACAGCCACAGAGGCAACCAGAAAAATTCAACTCTTAAAAGAACAAACACAATGTATCATTGTCAGTGTAAAAGAGCAACAAATAAGGAGCATGAAAACTATCAGTACTGTAGAAACAACCTAAGTATTACCAGAAACTGGTTATTCTTCCTGTGACAGTTACACGCATTTTGCTATTTTACAAGCTTTTTACAAGAGTTCTGTCAGATAGTAACCCTCAGACTCTATACCAGTTTGCAAAGTGAACAAAAAATGCCAGCTGCTTGCTGTTT
>NW_009936371.1:0-6236 GCF_000696875.1 Nestor notabilis | reverse complement strand
CAGGAATATGAGTGATTAATGGTTTTGGCATGGTATAGAGTGCAAAATTGTCAAGGCGCATAAATACTTCTATGAGACAAACCATCCCATTCCTCGGGAGGCTGGACAGAATCAGTCCTGACAGACATGCACTGAAGTGTTCCGAAGTATTACTGTTTCTATTTCTGTTCTCATTTACTAGGTTCCCCATTCACATCTAATTTATGATTCTATTATCTCAGTTTATCACCTTTCAAATGGACCAGGTAACTTTCTAGCTTTGGTGATATTTATGCTCAAAATAAGAAACTAAGTTAAATAAGAATAACATTATTTGTGTTAATGGGACTGCTGATGCACTAAAGTTATAGCTTACTTTGGGATTATTAAGCCATAGGTGTTTTGTACAGTTATTTACACAGAAACCATAATTTAAGCAGCTTTCTATTAAATCTGTATGGGTAAAGTTTTGGGATAGCAAGTAAATGTAGCATACTCCGAGACACTGGAATTTGAACTTTGTGGAGGGGTAACTGTGCTACCAGTTTGAAAGAGTAATGGAGACCAAAGAGAGAGTTCAGCAAACTCCTTTAGTTGACAATCGCACAATTTACTGTAGTCATAAACAAGTAACTTGGTTCTCTCAGAAGGACTTCTCTTGATTTCAGAAGCACCAATAACAGAATCTTTCAATTTGAGCAAATGTGGCTGAAAGCATGTGTCCTAAAAACATATTCAGTGAACAAAGATATGTTTGCACAGAAATCTTCCCCTTGTAAGAGGAACACAACTGGTTTTGTAGAAGAAAAATTCTCATTTTGTACGTATGCTTTTTACATAAACACATCACATCAGCAGATACCTAAATTAACAGTTATTTTTGTACAAACGATTGGAAACTAATAAGTGATGAAAAAAATCCCACCCTTTTACACATTAAAACCCCATTAACCAATTACCTTTTCACCACATGTCTTAACAGCTTGGAGTGTAGCTCAGGTAATCAAACAAGTGCTCTGCAAGAGACCGAACTGCCTGAAAACATTTTTCTGGTATCTTAAATAATCTAAGTAATTATGCAGGGGTTTTTAAAGTTGAAACTACCCAAATTCAATCACTGACCTTACTGAGAGTTTAAGCACCAAGCCAGCTAAACAAAAGGGCTTGTTGTAGAATTGTCTGTATTAGGTGCAACCAAAATTACCACAAACTCTCACCGATGCTTTCTGAGATGTTCCAGTTACCAAACAACAGTCATGAGAAACTGCTCTGCCAGTAAGTTCCCAGTCAGCACTTTTTGAAAGATGGATTCTTCAGAGATGACACAAAGAGGAGAAAAAGCACAATTTGAGAATGGAAAACTTCTCATTATAATTATTCATGCTCATAAACACTGCATGCTAGCCAGAGTCCCTACGCAATTTGGAATATACCTGATCATCATGTTTATTCACACCCTAAAGGATATTTGTTTAAAACATATTCCCAGCATGAGTCTCTGGAGACTTCCTACTGGTTTGCACAGTATTTCATTGAATGACAATTAAAAAAAAAAAGACATCGTAAACCTAGCTATGAGAAAAGCAGAAGATCGACAACAAACAAGAAAAACTGAATAATTTCCAGGCTTAGAAATCCCATTTTCCTTTTTGTAACAGACGTATGTTTGCACGCAGCACAGTTCGTATCTGTCAAACAAAAAGACCAGTCCATAAGCAATTGAAACACCAACTCAAAGGAATGCCTATCAAACTCTGGATTTGGGCAGCAAAGACAATAATTTCCAAAGATCAGTCTAGGGCACACTTCTAATCTGGGGGGATACTGGTTAACCCTGTTGCTACTAGTTGTTGTCTGTCACTGCTACTGACTAACAAATGAGGCTGTCAGAAATAAACTGAAGCCATGCATTAGAGTTGCAACTGCATGTAAACAAAGCAAACTACTTCTTTAAACATGTATTGCTCAGAAGAGAGGACGCAAGATAAGGAAGAGACTCAGTAAGCAATACAGAAGAAAAACTTAGACAAGAACAAAGAGCTGAGGTTGGAAACCTCATTGAGAATTTTCCCTCTCATGTAGGTGATGACCTAATTTATTTAGAGGTAGACCAAAGAAACCACAAATCAAGGCATGAAAATTAATTCAAAGTCAACTGGCGAAAACTCAACTTTTGCAGGTGAAATGTGACAAACATTTCATTCTCAGATATGTACTGCTCTGTGGCGACTCTTGCAGATGAAAATAATGGTTGCCAGGAATTTTTGCATGATGATCTAATTACCGCTGGAAGAGGAGGAAGTTCTAAGCTTCTATAAAAAACTTTAGGTCGTGAATGACATAGTCTTTTCCATGGTCAGATTACTATACACTGTGAGATTAAAAATAATGAAACACAAATGAAACAAACATATTAGACACACCGGTTTCAAAACCAGGACCAGAATAAAACCCTTATTCAACACGTTCTGATGGCAGGGATTCATTCTTTTTCTACGGCAAAGGCAGCTCAAGCCCAAAGGCCTGGCAAGGAACTCAACTCCTTCGTGCTGCCACCCGGTGGGCGTTAGTGACACCGCCATCCGTGTGCCGCAAAAACGAAACCGAGGATCCGGATTTTCCATCCCATTTCCCCCAATAGAGAGTGCCCCACTAACCTGGAGGGTTTGTTCTCTCACTTCCCTCCAGGCCTCGTCTACTGAGATGCAGAAGCCACTTTCAGTAGTATGACTGTTTCTGTGTGACTACAAAAGGTACAGCACCACTCCTGGAGCAGAAAACTACGCATCGCTCATTTTGTACAAGTTTGTGGAGGTTGCACCTCTGCTCTCATAATAAAGGAAGACCATTAGTAACACCAGCCTTCCTCCATATATGAAGCATGAGTCCACTTTCATAGGTTGTCTTCTGAGATGCTGCAGTTCTATAAGGGAGGCTTTCAAATGACCCAGTATTGCCCTTTCTGGTTTTTGGGCATGCCTTTCTTCCCCTTCTCCCATGGTAGGGAGTCAGTGCACACAAGAAAGACAAGTATTATTTCTATTTTGTCTGTGAGAAAGAATTACAGTATGGATGTTTTGGAAGGGGACCCTGACACAGTCAACTGCCTGTTTTGTGATGTATATGACTCTCAGACACGATTTTTCCCTTCCTCAAATAAGAACTAATGCAAGGAAAACGTTGTACCTGTGTATAATCTCTCCATCTCCTGTCTCCATCAACCTTTTTTTTTTTTATTGCAAATGGACAAAATGCTCTTTGATAAAAAAAGGCAAAGCAATGGTTTTTTAACACATTCAGTTAAAAATCGCTAAATAAAAACTGAATCAAACACGCAGTGTCCCACAAGCAGTAGCAGGCGTGCAGGCAAACACATACAGAGCAGCTGACAGTGACCAAGCAGATGATTCAATACAATACAAATGCCCATGAAAAACAAGTCCCAAGACAGAATTTTTTATTTCCCTATAAAGAAGTACCAGGAAAGAAATATTCTATTATCTGGAAATAATCAAGCATCAGGACCTGCCCTTCCCCTCTCCCCCCAACTCCCATGCCCCCCACATAACTAGGCAGCTTGGTTGGGCACTTCAAAAATCTCATATTACTGCTAGTTAACCAACCATGTAATTCTAATTTGTTATCACAGAGCAGGTACTGTACATGCTTATTTAGGCCATCCACATGACAGGGTAATTTGTAGTTATATAATTTCATGGTAATTATAGTTGGAATTACTATGTACAAACTGGGCATTTCCAATGTAATTACCAAAATCTAAAGGCTCGGTATTGACATGATTAGTAGAAGCCTTGCAAAACAAAGCATTATGTAAGACTGACTTGGAGGTTGTTTTTCCCTCCTCCTTTAGCCTTGTAATTGACAAGAAACAGAAGTGCAAAAAGCCGGAGACCGAAGCCAACATTTTTTGGTGTGGGTGGCACTTACCTCCCATGAGCTGATTACAGCTGCAGATCCTGCCCACTCCTATCTGCTATCAAGGATGACACAACTTTTCAAATGTTACCCTCCACTGAAGAATTTTGGTGGATAAAGAAAATACTTGAATTTTTGTTTTAAACCTATTTAAACCTATCATTTAATTTGAGGACAGACACCAGTGCTACTACCCTTCTTTCTGGTATATTCATTACTACACAGTACTGAGTTTCTACTTGTGTCACAGACACAAGAACACAGCTGTAGCTGCATAAGCCTGTGGAAAAAAGCAGCTTGAGTATCTGCGATCATGAACATGTCACTGGCTGTATCTGCCTCATTTATTTATAAGTGGTCTAGGAATTAAAGGCCTGTTAGGCTACATAAATTCTGTAAACTGTTTCTTGAGTTATCTTCAGTTCATGGTCTCATTTGAGAGAATTAATTCAGGGAAGCCTACTCACATGGTTAGAGTATTTGAAGCCCAAGAGATGGTGCTGTCTTCGCATGCTGTGATGGTTAAGCCTTTGTATCAACATCTGGAAATGAAGCAACGAGCACATGCAAATATGCCGAGTATCAATTCAAATGTCCCAATAATATGATCAATAAAAATAAAAAAGGGAAGTTTATTACCTATCTCAAGGCAGTGAAAGACTGAACAAGAAAAATCATAACAAAAAAAGCCAAAGAAGAACTTTCAAATTATGCTCATCAGCGACAGAGACAAGTTCACGTGTGAACTTTCAGTCCCATCAACAATAAAGAATAAAACTTAAATGCAGTATCAAACTAGAATTATTTCACTTCAGCTCTGTATCATGTACAGATACTCTACCACACTCACCATGACACACTGCAAATGCATACCAATGGTTGCAGCCAGAGAGCCTAAACTTCTTACGTCTACTTAGTCAAAATCCTGGGAAGCTGACAAACAGAGAAGACTGAAGGAGAGAGAAGGAAGCAGCAGCTCCTCAAGGCTACCTCAGTCAAAGCGCCTCACTCATGGATCTGTTTCTTGTGCTAATAATGTGGCCCACGTTATTACAAACAGTTTTTAACAAAAAATCTAAGTAGGAAAGATTACCTGTCAGCATACAAGATTTGAAAAACACTGTAATGCTCCATTCTTTTGGTACTACAAAAAACCATCAATCACCTATCCTTGTAACCGAAAAAGCAAGCCAGCTGGCAGGGAAGAAAATCCTACAGAAAGGACACAATTACAAAGCGACAGAACAAAGCTCGCCAAGCACCGAGCTCCCACTCAAAGGATGGAGATAGGGGACCAGGATGCAGTGCTGGAGGTGGTTCTGCCCTAGTTCAGTACAGCTGGGTGCTAGTTACAGCTGGTTTCAAACTGACGGTTGAGAGCTGTCCACAGCAAACTTTTTTCCCTATTCGCTTTATTTCCCTCAGACTTTTCCCTCTCCTTGCTCACACTCAACCTGTGAGGTTCCATTTCCTGGCTCCAAAAGTAGCTACTGATATTTTGACAATACAAGCTAGGGCATGAAGCATAGAAAAAGGACTCACAACACTCACATTTAAGGCAGAAGAATAACAGTGAGCAAGAAGGTGGCGGGATGTTTTCCAGTACTAGATAGATCCTTGAGCAGCTGGTTTACCAGATTACATTTCAGTTCAGAACACAACGTGAGAACATCCTTCAACAGTTAAACACCACAGCTATCTGGTGTGGAACTACTGCTCTAGAAGGCAGGAAACCCAGACAAACTGGTGTGTTCAGGTTTTACCTCAGGGTTTTCCCTTGCTGGGGAGTGGTCTGGGGAGCAAGGTGGGGGAAGGACCCTAGAAACCAATCCCAAACCCCTTTTGGCTCAGGAGCTATGCTGGCTATTGCATCCCTACTGGGAATTAGGCACAGAAAAGTAACCAACAGAGACTGCTGTCTTGTATCGCGGGGCTGGACGGCCACCCAAAACAGAGTAAAGGGCCTTACATTTCGGGTCCAACTCTCTCTTGCTCTTAATGATCTTATTCTCTAGATCTAAACACCCCCGCCCCCCACCCCCGAAGTTCATATTTGTGATGATTACAGCCCCAATTATATTGTTTTTACACACACAAGAGAATTAAAAACCTACAGGGGAATGCAGCAGCAGCCCCCACTGCCGGGCAGGCCTGCGGGCGGGCATGAACCCCTCACAGAGGCGCTCCGCAGGCAGCACTGTCCCCCTGCCGTGCGGCTGAAGAGGCTCCACACACAGGCGAGGAGCAGGGAAGAGGCCAAACCCCGCGAGGCGCCGGAGCGGGCCGGGGAGGGCCGCCCTCCTCACCCCTCCGGGCTCCTT
>NW_009936370.1:2489-17104 GCF_000696875.1 Nestor notabilis | reverse complement strand
CTCTCCTCTCCTCTCCTCTCCGTCTTGACAATAAATGATTTTGATTTTCCCAAAGGCCAGATTCTGTCATCTTCCCTCAGTCTGTATTCAGGTAAAAATTCTTAATGAAGTTACTAGTTCTAATTCCCTCATACTAACTTATTATGGGCTGACCAAATTTCTTAAAAAATCCAAAAAGCTTTTTACCGAACATGAGATAATTACTATGTGATCTGGGATTTGGGCCAAATTGCTTCCTTTATTTAGGCAAGTGAATTGACCAGCTCTCAGTGGGATTTAGTACATTTTAATGTCTGTGATGAAATGAAGATAGTGAAACCAAATAACCTAATGTGTAGTCAACTTTTTACATAATGGGAAAATATATTGGCTGTATGCTTCAGAAATCTTGCAGCTGATAGTGGCTTTATTGTTTGTATTGTTGCTCTGATCACTCAGCTCCCTACTGAGATAAGAGACAATAGTGTCTTCACCGAAGAGGCCCTGGGTTCATTCAGTAGAGCTGAACAAAGGTGAGAGCCAGACCTACTCTGAGGTTCACCCAAATACTGATTTTTTTGAGTTTGTAGAAGCTGTTGATCACACCAAAATCATACTTTTGTTCAACTTGTATGCATAATAGAAAGAGACAATTACTCATTAGAAAGGGTGGGATTTGTTTGCTCTAACTTTGATATCTGAAAATCAGGCATTCAGTCTCAATAAGATAGCACTTTCATTTGGCAAATCAGAGAAGTTTTTTAAGCAGCATTGAAAATTCAAGTTTAGAGTTTAACTTCTTCCCTCTTCCCAGTGCTGCACATCTCTAGGGCTCCACATACGAACCATTTAATTCAAGAAATCAGAAACTCAGCAAGCAGTTTAATAAAAGTCAAAAGGCATTTCCTACAGCATAGAATAAAATTATCTAGTGTTTTACTTCTTCATATAGTGAACTTCTTCAGGGAAAAACCAATTTTCTTTTTTTGTTGTTAAAAAAATTGAAATGCATAATTCATGGAAAAATGAGCAGCCTCTACACAAGGGTAAAACCTTTTTCTTCTTATTCAGGGTAATATGGGATTATAAATGAAATAGCAATTAATGTAAATTTCTATTTCAAACTTTATTTTAGTAACGTGCCATCTAATATGGCAGTGTTAACTGCACAACCAAGATGTTTGTTAGTGTTTTTCTATTCCTTAGGGATAAAAAGAGCTCTATTTCAATTGTCAAGCCAGTGAACAAGAACACAGAACTGCTAGTTGCAATCACTTTTACATGGTAGATTGCTCTTCTCGTACATCTCTTCAAAAATTGATGTATGCATAAATAGTACCTCCCTGTATGGAATACGTATTGTAAGTAAATTGACTGAGAAGATCTTGCAGCAGAGCAACAATTCAAGGAACCCTAAAATAACAGAAACAGAGTATAGTATATTCTCATTTGAATTGTGTGCATCATGCTACGAAGACAGAAAAATAGAATCTCCCTGCTTCCCTATGTTGAATTTTTTGCATATTTTTGAAGGTGTTTTTGACACACGGTCAGGGACATAAAAATACTTTTCTTGAATGAATCTTTCATATGATTAAAAGTATTTTCTTTAAGTCTTAAAAACATTCATCAATGGCAAGATCAGCAAGGGGAACAGTTACTAAGTGAACTATGGAAAAGAATTTTTTCTCTTTTTTTTTTTTTTTTCCCATTTCCTGTCCAATATTAACTCAAATCTCATTCTGGTAAGTCTGAAACTGTAAGGATTACCTCTACTATGGTACTGAGTGAAAATAGAAAGACCAACCTCTCAAAGAAATGGTTGGTACTTTGTTAACTACAAATCTCTATCCTGAATACATTTTGTAGATGTATAAAGATCCTCAAATATAAATGTGCCTGATATGTATGCTGTATATATGTTACTAATTGTTAGTGAGCAACTTTCCTCCTTAGACTTGGATTGCCATGCCTGACCTTCTGAAACAGCATCTGTGCCTCATCTTTCAGGTTTACACAACCTGATACTAGCTTTTCTAAATATATAAACACAGTTGTTTCTACTTATCATAGCATAACGAATATTGATTTTTTAATTGTTTTTTTTAAAAGCCGTAAAATTATCTTTGATTTTCTGCACAATTATCCATAGATTTTTATTTAGCTACTTGATATTACATTCGTTAACTTCTAGTTTTGTGATTATAGTTTTATTGTCACCAGAAGTGTAACCAGATTAAAAGCTGAACTGTCTGATATACGCTGATATTTTGTGTGTATCTTGGAAAATGGAACATTAAAAAAACCCAGAAGATGTACTATTGAATGTTGCTAGTTCCAGTCCAGATCAATTTTCACTATGGGTCGATGGAAACAATAATAATTATTGCAGGTCACTGAAATTTGTAACATCAATGGCTTTGCACTCTTCAGAGGCTATTTTTAGAATTTATAAAAGGAGTTCAAGTTCGTGACTTTTTTTCTGCAGTAATAGCTACTTTCAAGGTTGAGGTAATTTTAAAAAGAAAAGTAAACATCATGTCATCTTTTTTTTTCAGACATAGAGAAGTATACAGTATGAAGAGCTGCCACCACCCTAGGGTGCTTGTTCTCCTTTCACAGTGCTTGAGAAGTTCATGCCACAGAGTAGAATTCTAAACAGCTTGTTGGTTGATCAGGGAGCTGTTTACAATTATCATGGTCTCTGTGAAGTCTGTAAAGCTCACCCGAGAAATATAAAACAGTTTTATCCACCAAATATACTTTACATCTGGCCTGGTTTGATTATAGGTACAGATGACTCTCCACCAACAACATTGAAGGCTCAAAAGAGCCTTTGACAGCAAAGAGGCCTCAACTTTCCCTGAGGGACCAAGGAAAAGGAAAATTACATTTTTTTTTTTAATTTTTTTTGTAGGACACATGTAGGACACATGGCTGAGCTGGTTAGCTTCAGCCAACTCAATACTACAGCAAGATACTGAGCTGGCTCTTTTCAGATAAGGTATTTTAACACTATAGCAAATGTTTTGGCTCACCTGATGCAAAACCCAATTCTTTCTCAGGAATTCTTCTGAAGTTGTTTTCAGGCCAGACCACTTTGAAACGGCATAACATGTTTGCAAAGATGGCAGTCTGTTTAGTTGTGTGTAGCAAGTGAAGTTAATTGGTCTCTTCTTACTTCTAATGAGGGAAGTTTCTCTGTCTCTTTCCCAACATATGTAGTTTCCATTTGTATATACATTGGTCTGTGGAATAGCACATACACTATCTTGAGTCAGCTTGGGACCATTCCACCTTCCACATCCTCAGTCTTCTTAAGAGGAAGTGAATTTGAGTGCCTCCATCTGTACTGATAAATAAAGACCAGGGAGCAATCCATGTCCTATCCCCCCATCACGCAGCAGCAAAGAGCATGTATTTATACTTTTTATTAATTAGCCCCAGCAACATCAGATTTATCTTTTTAGTTTCAGTAATCCAAAACAGAGTCAAGATGCTATGTCAGTAGTTAAGCTGTGTGTGTGACTAGGTGATACAATGCTAAGGTCACTCTCTAGTCTCACTGGGAACCCAGTAAAACCTGGCTTTGAGAAAAAAAACATAGCCATGTACTGTACTGGGTTTTCATGGCAAGGTTTTGGTAGTTGGCAGGCTATAGGGGTGGCTCCTGTGAGAAGCTGCTAGCAGTTTCCCCGGTATCTGACAGAGCCAATGCCAGCAGGCTTCAATGTCTCTGGCCAAGGCTGAGCCCGTCAGCAATGGTGGTAGCACCTCTGGGGTAACATAGTTAAGAAAGGAGGAAAAATCTGCTGCACAACAGCAGTGGAGAGAGAAGTAAGAATATGTGAAAGAAAGAGCTCTGCAGACACCACGGCCAGTGCAGACGGAGGGGAGAAGATGCTCCAGATGATGGAGCAGAGATTCCTCTGCAGCCCATGGTACAGCCCATGGTAAGGCAGGCTGTGCTCCTGCAGCCTGTGGAGGCCCACAGTGGAGCAGATATACACCTGCAGCCTGTGGAGAACCCCATGCTGGAGCAAGCTGGTGCCCAAAGGAGGCTGTGACCCCATGCGAATCCTATGCTGGAGCAGGCTCCTGGCAGGACCTGTGGTTCCATGGAGAGAGGAGCCCTTGCTGGAGCAGGTTTGCTGCAGGACTTGTGACCCCATGGGAGACCCACACTGGAGCAGCCTGTTCCTGAAGGACTGCACCCCGTGGAAGGGACACATGCTGGAGCCGTGTATGGAGTCCCATGCTGGAGCAGGAGAAGAGCATGAGGAGTCCTCCCCCTGAGGAGGAAGGAGCAGCAGAGACAGCGTGTTATGAACAGACGACAACTGCCATTCACCATTACCCTGCACCACTGGGAGGGAGGAGGTAGAGAATTTGGGAGTAAAGTTATGCCAGGGAAGAAGGGAGGGGTGGGGGGTAGGTGTCCAGTTAAAGGCATCCAGTCCAAAGTGGCTTTGGTGTGCACGCAGGCAGGGTCAATCCACCACAGGTCTTGATCAAGAAATGCAACGATCAGGTGCCTGTCTAGACCACGTGTGAGGAATATATGGTAGAAAGTATGTCCTCCATGAAAAAGAATCATCAGTATCAAATAAACATTGTAACTGGCACAGGAGTCAAACAGAGAGAGACAGGCACTAAACATCTTTATAATATTAATTTCTAACCTTTGGTACTCCTACTTATATAAAAAAAAATAAAAATATACAAATCCGAACCCTGAAAAACCTTCAGCTTTCCCAAGTTGTTATCTTGCTTTCTGAAGAGGTACCACCTTTCCTTGGCCTCCTGCTGCTTCAGTTAATCTTTGGTGATTTAAATGTAACTTCATTGTGTCTGTAAACAGTATTTCTTAGGGAGAAAGTTAAAGTAATTCCTTCCAGAGGTAATAGGAAAAACCCAAGAATAAAGGAACTTCTGAAAAATAAGATTATTTTTGATCACAGCATGTGATGGCAGAAGAGGCAGAACAGACACTAGAAATAGGCAGACTTGAGGGATGTGCTATATTGTCAAATGCATAATTCATTTTCCAGATAATGTAAAGCATCATGTATAATGTTTCTTGAAAATAAGTATGAAGATAAGCAACATGCTTAGGTAATCCACTCATGCTGTACACCAAGAAGAGAGAAATCTATTCCTCTTCTTACGGATGAAAGGGCTCTGGTGGATAAACTTGTACAACATGTATACACTAATAAATTAAGCTTTTCTGATAACCTTGAGTTATATATAGGAAAATACTGTGACTTTCAGAGGAAGATTATGACTTTTCACAACACTGCTATGTTTATTTATGCACGTCCAAGACAAAAATGGCTTTGGAGATAATAATTCAAAAACAGTTTGACTGCTTGCACTTTGCTCTGACAGCTCAGAATGGTGGATCTATTCATCTTAAAACAACATCTCTAAGTTAAAGGGTTCAGAAATGTGTTAGTATCCAGTTTCATTCATGAATAAAGTAATAGACTTTTACATTTTTTTGCACGCCTCCAGGGTTCACCTTATTTTACTTGGAAAAGATTACCGAAATTGATCACGACTCCTGACCCTGGATTTCATTTGCAAAAAAGCTACCAAGTATGACTTTTATTTATATAATAGGACTGTGCACTGTTTGTTTCTTTCAGCATATTAAGGTAACAGGTAATATTGAATATCCCCAGTGTTATATGTAATTCCTTATCTGAACATGATTATATTAATTTTTTTATTTATTCTGCGTGTTCATCAAAATAAGTAAATTTACTGTCGCACTTGTAAATCATAACAGAAATTCCAACAGATACGTCAATTTTAACTGATGTTACTGACTTGCAAAGTAAGAGTTTAACAATGTTCTCCATGTACTTTATCTACGACATGGTGAGCTCATGGCTAACTACTGACGTTTTGATTCATCTAGCACCCCATTCCTTTTTATTGCATTCCACATTGATTTTCTTACAATATTTATTCAGTGGGTATAATGCACCTAAAAGGTTAAGAACTTGCGAAGTTAAAGATATATAAGCATTTTTTTAATCTTCACAAAGACAATTAATAGTATCGCACTGTTTACAGCATCTTCATGCTAAAAGTGCAGTAGTGCATGAATTACTCTAACAGTGACATAGTACTGTTTTAATTAATGGGAACATGTGGCACAGTGCTGTTCTGAGATTTTACCAAGATGCCTAACATCCAGTGGTAGGATTCCTTCTCAGAACTTTTCATTTTTTAAGTGTGACCCATCTGATCTGCTTTAGGAATCATCTAGAAATAGGGTTTGTCTTTCTCTGGTTTGACCATAAAGATGACCTACTCAACTCTAAACTTTTGTGGTGTTGATGTCTGGGTATACATTTGGACAGATAAATTAGAAGGTAGATCTTTTAATTATCATTCATATTTTTCTTCACCTTTTCTTTACATAAGTTGTGCTGCTTCCCCTGACCCTGCATGTATTTCTTCCAAGTGGCAGATCCATGACTGTATATTGTTATAATGGGATCCTGTTAAGTATCCACACTCTGTGCCTGGCTTATCAAGTATAGCATACTTGTGGTTGTTCATTGTGCTTTTGGATTGATATTTTTGCACATGTTTAAGCTTTCTTTTGACACATTAAGGCAGCAGTGGATTTCAGTGTCAGAGAAGTGCTTGTTCAAAATAAGAGGTTATTTAGTCAGGAGACAGCAGCAGCAATCAAAACCTAAATAATAACTTCCCTGGTACCTAGGTTACCTTACCTGAAGCCTAAAATCTCCTAAAAGGTGTGGCAGATTCTACACAGCCAAAGTTCTGCTTTTTTTCCTTCCTTCACTTTGCATTTGAGCTGATGCACATTCTCAGTTTCTCCTTTTGTGCTTTAAACAATATTGCCAATTGTTTAGCTCTCAGCTATTTTCAAACTCCGAAAAACCATGGAGGTTACAAGATTTGGATTCCCTTACCAATTTAAGATCCTTCTGAATCTAGTCAAATTCATGATTCTATATTGGTGAAAATAAGTGCTAAAAGAGTTAGTGCCAGTGCCATCTGTTCGAACACCAAAGATTTAATGGTTTAACTGGCATTGTGCTGACTATAGAATCAGAACATATACATACATAAAATTACTGTTTTATTTTCAGCATTAAAGTTGAGTTTTAAGAATGAACTATGGTCCCATGGTGCCATTTTTATCTTCATTACAGTTATTTATTCATTATTTTCATTAGTACTGATCTACATGCCTTCAGGGACTATTTTTATGGCACGAAGACTATGAAAACCTCATAATTACCTTTGTGGAAACAGTTATACCTCCCTCCAGTACCTCTGTAAAATAGCTTGTTTTAACATGGTCTGAATTACTGAAATCGAGTTTGCCTGTGTGCTGCTAAGATTCTAGAAAACACAAAGAATTGCTTAGAATTGCTTTTATAATTTGAACTAGGCTAAGGGATAAACCTGTCAAATATGAAACCAGATATACATGATACTTAAGATTTCAAAAAATACAGAAGCAGGATTTTACACTTTTCTTGCTATCAAAATCAAGTACATCAGTCATTCCTTCCACCAATCCTCTCAGACAAGGAAAAAGCAAAACTAAAGGTGATGACCTTCTTCCAATTTACTACACTTAAGAATGATAAGTTATAGTAGAATAGTTTTGATTTGGAATACCCTTTTATTTCTCCCTTTCTCAAATCTCTAGTCATATTTCAATAGAGAGATTGAAATCCACACTCTTCTCTTACATTCATAATTTTGTTTATAACGTATTTTAAAAGTTCCAGAAATTTATTCCATAATATTTTCCTTATAAATCTTCACGTACTAAACTTCATAATTCCTGAGATTTATACTGCTGCGTAATCCCAGCCTGTGACAAAATAGTCTGGATTTTACAGATTTTTCTTCCTCTGGTACTGGCTATTTTGTTGGATACAGTGATAAACACTCTCATTGAACTGTTCTGGCAAAATATCAATTGAATGTTTGCATTAACCTTTATAGAAGTACAAGGCTCAGTTCTTTCCTGAGCACACCCTCCATAAGTGCACTGATATAAAGTTATACCATTGGTGTAACTATAGGATGCAAATGTTCTGCTTCAGTGAAACAAACTGATGCCATACTTACGTTTCAGGATTGGATGTGTGGGTGGCATTTAATGATCACAGAATCACAGAATGGCTTGGGTAGGAAGGGACCTTAAAGATCATCCCATTCCAACACCCCTGACATGGGCAGGGACACCTTCCACTAGACCAGGTTGCTCAAAGCCTCATCCTTTTTGTCTATTTTGATTTTATTTTTTGTAAAGGTATTTTTTACCTATGAAACATTTTTATTCCATTTATTATGTGAACTATTCTTTTTATCCTTTGGGAATTCTCTATATACTTATTTGAGCTATAATGATCCAGTTTGACGAAGACCCATGAATTAGAAAAGAAAAAGTGAATTCCAGGTATACATGAAGACAAAATGTCACTGTATACATTTTGTTTTGGAGAATGTTTTCTCTTACTTGATTAGGTGCACAACACCTTGTGCTCTGCTAAGAATTTTGTGTTGGCCTACATTTAGCATTTTCCAATCTCTTTGTTGCTTGCAGATCACAATCTTTATTTTGCTATCACAGTGATTTAATAATAACTGCATTTGGCCTTTTGTCTTTCAGTAACAAGGGGCTTGTCTTTATGTGTCTTTTCCACTTCAGTGTACTGCAATGTAGACTATCTCCTGCAGTTCACATTAAATAGCTCTTGATCACAGACAATCAAATGCAGCTTCTGTTTTTGCCCTGGAAACCCCATGATTTGTAGGCTGAAGACTCTTCTTTCTGCCAAATGCTGAATTTCAATCAATCTATGTGGTCTTCTTTTATTTGCTTTAAATAGATAATGTATTCTCTTTATGATTTTAGTATCTGTTTTTCCTGCTCAAAGAAAAATGCAACTTTGACAATATAGGAATGGATCTATAAATGAGACTTGGGCTCCATGCTGGATGCTATGGTACCCTTAAAAGATGGGTCTTGTATTTAGTGACCAAGTGGGTTCTACAGCTTGAGCTTTTAACTGTCTATGCATTACAAGAGGACAATAGGCTTTCAGGGTTACCACTAGCATTATCAAGTGAAAAGTGTTATGAAAACATTTAAATTTATCCCTAGTATAATCTCATATTTAAGTGTCTACTTAAAAGGCATCTAATCTTTTACACACTCACAACAAAATATGCCACTCTTTCTTGGCCTCCTTTCTGCCCTTTGCTTTCAAAACATGAGACTAATCTATTTATTTCAAAGTCTGTTTCTTCTGTCTCCACCTAATTTAAAAATCTAGTAATGTACAGAGAAGAACTTTGAGAAAGATGGATCCCATTATACCTTTTCACTGGTTTCCTGCTTCATGCAATTGAGATAGTGGCTTATAATGTTTAATATTAACATATTTTCTGAAATCTGACACTCACTGGACAGCATAATGAAGGAGAGAAAGAAAAAGATGGGCAAAAAAGTAGAAAAATTATTCTGAAACTGAAAAAAATGAGGTAGAAAAGGTAATGATAAACTTCTCATTTGCTCAGCTGAATACCCAGGCCACAGGATTATAGATAATATTCTGTCTGATTCCATGACCATTTGATTAGACCATAAAAAAGCTTGGCCTTACTCTGAATACCTACTGCCGTATGGTATGTCTGTAGCAGTACCCAAATTACTAGCAGCAGGAGGAGAAATTTAAAGCACATGTATTTCATACCAGGCAAGAACTCAAACCAATGATCCTTGGATACAAGGAGCTTTTCCTTCCATCTGTTTTTCATTTGTAGGTACTGACTGACCTTGTAGAGTACCAGACCAGATGCACTAGCAACAGAGAGTGTGTCAGAGAGTGAGAGCTTTCAAATCGCAACAAGGCTTATATGTGAGACTTCAATCAGGGCTTGCATGTCACTTGCTTTGATACAGACTTCCTGGACCTTGGAGATCTTGTTGTTGTCAAATTTTACTTGCTCTACTTCAAAATACAAGTAAATGTTGCAGGGAATTGAGTGAGGGAGAAGGATGAGCATCCACATTTTGGATACAGACAGCTAATGGGGCAACTGAATCTCTTTGCAGTCAGCCCTTTCTCTAACCTTCTTATCAGAAGGTCCTCAGAAGGTCCGGCTGTTTTCTGTAGTATGTTTCATTTCTCTTTTTCCTTGAGGGTGTGGACCACAGTCAACTGAGCATACTTCACTTAACGTTTATCTATAGAGTTTCAAAGGCAAATGTTTCAATTTTTTCTTGATTTATAAGCCAGTCCTCTGTTTTTCAGAAAGTTGTATCGTACCTGGACCAATGTTTGTAATTAAATAAATGGAAAATAAAGTTAAGATCTAAAGTACCTGTGAGCTATCAAGAAGCTATGATTCTTTAATGCACATCAACTTCTTCTATTACCATATAGCATTTTACAAATCTTACAGTAAGACCAGAGATAATTCATGTGCAAAGCAGTGTAAAAATATGCAAAAACTAATCTGTCAGGATTTGATCCAACAGTGATTTACATTTTTCTTGGTATGACTGATTCCTTGTTCTATTCTCTAATGGGTACTTCCTTCATCAAGCTCTCCATACTCTTTAATCTTAATTCTCAACAGAAATATTTTTTACTTCACATCTTTTTCATCTATATTTGTCCTTTTCTACTTCCCACAGAATTCCTTTTTTGTTCCCATTGATTTTCCAAGTGAAGATTCACAATATTTAACACTTTGAGTTAGGGGGGAGGGGGGGAAGCATGCTAGTGTACTTAAACCAAAATTGACCAAAAAAGACAATACTAAGTTAAATGCTTCTAGACAAGGAGGGTAACACACTGTGAATAGTGATCGTATCTTTTGGGAGTGAAAAAAATGCAATATACCTTCCCAAACCCATGATGGAGGGGTTACAAGGTATGGAACTGTTATTTTAGGAGTTTCAAAGAAAAAAAGTCATCAGGAAGTACCTGTGGTAGCATATACTGAGAGATTCTTCAGCTCTGGAAGAGCACTAGCTCCCAAACACACATTCAGGCAAAGAATTCAGCTCCCAGACATACCTATGAGTGAGATAAGCATTTTCTACCACCTTGCTGAGGCATGAGTATGAGTGGTATGGTTCCCTCAGGCTTGGCAAAAAGAAGGAATACAAGCTGAGCTGAGCATCCACAGTACCATTATAATAGTTTTAACAGTACAATCTTAGCTTTCCCCACACTTAATGCGGGCTATATTCTGACCTAGTTGCCTCTGTCTTTTCTGCTTTGCTGTCCAGCTCAGTCATCGAGGGAACGTTGGTCTGTATTTAACTGACTTGTGCTAGTAGAGTCACAATGAATTCTCCCTTTCCCTGTTCCCTGTAGCATACCATTGATGAAGTGATTGCAACACAAGTCTCAATGGTATACTGAATAATAAACATTTAAATGATTGCTTGTTGCTTGTAGGAGTGAAAAGCAGATGTTGTCTTATCATGAAAATGGCATTAAAACACCTATTTTCTGGTCTTACTAGCTTAAATGGTACATTTAATTTTGGCTTTGACTTCACTGAGGAATGCATACCTTTTATTGCAAACTGTAACTGAGAGAGTTTCGAGCACTATGTGACATGTAGCTTCCATTCCAAAATTTGGCTGAACACAACAGAGAAAAATATATTTGAGGCCCACTGAACAGACTTTGAAAACAGTGCAATTTATATGAAAATAGAAGTAGTTTCCAGAATCAATAGTCATCCTCATTGTCAATATCATCATCGTGTGCAATACAGAATTTTTTGCAATCTTACCTGAGATCACAAAGGATTTTACAAGTAACTATAATTAAACTTCACCAGCTCCCTGTGCAGCAGTGTGCATTTTACTATCCAATTCATTTTTCTTTTAAAATGGTGAGCATCACTTTAGGAATTTTAAAGCATTTTGGTGGCTCAAGAAAAATATAGAGTATATGGATATAAAGGATAAAGAATCAGTATTTTAAAGTTGCCGAGAACAGACATTTATTGGTCCAGGCCACAATTTTTGAGTAGATTGTTGATAATATTTTCAAAAGTGTTCCATTAATATAGGATCACAGGTCCATTTTCAGAAGCAAAAATTAAACTGGTCTTTCAGTAAATTCTTACTCTCTTATACCTCTTATTATCTTAGAAATCTCACTAACCAATCAGCCACAATTCAAGATATTTTAGTAGTTTAAAAAATATGGTCCTTTGGAACCTCCGACTAATTACAGTTTGATTCAATCTGGGTTTTGAATTAAGTTATTTTTGAAAATTGAATCTCTAAGTCATTAATGCCTAGATGCTTACAATTATAAAGGCCCTTAACTCTCTTTGAAGTGTTAGTTAAGAGGCCAGATATCTTTCAGGCTCTAATGGTAAGTATTTTTGGCCAGTGTCACCTCAGACGTACTAGTGTATAAGTTAGTGACTTGGCAGTTTTATAATGTATGACCCTGAAAGAGAAATTTTATTCCTTATTGCTGCATTGTGTGTACTCTCTGTCAAAATGTATCCCTGAGATATTTTCAAGCAGAAAAGTAAAAGGTAGATTCTATGCCATCATTTTTTCACCCATTTGTAAATGTATCTAGGCCCACTTCAGGCCTCTATGCTATGTGGGAAACTGCATTATCTCTTCCAGTTTTAAAAAACTGTTAGATGAGGAGCACTTGTGTACTTAACCATACATGCAAATAGTTAACTAGAGCCATCTGTTTCTTCAGGACAGAGTTAAGTCTTGTGAATCAGCTAGTAGGAATTTTTCTTTCTCTGTCAGCTTTTCTGAAGCAACTTTTAATATAAAATCAGACACAGGAAGAGAGTACTATTTTATATTTGCATCAGATGTTTTGAAACATTCAAACACTAAGACAGTTGCAGCAATGTCTGGAAGAGGAAAACACAGCAAGGAAAAAAGCAGAGACCATATGGGATTTGTCCTGTAAGTTGTTAGAAGAAATCGTTAATTCTGCATGACTTTAAGCATCATTGTTTTATGAAAAGGTGGTTAATTCTGCATGACTTTCAATATCATTTTTCTGTACACCAGTGCAAAGAAAGAAATTTTTTGTTTCTAAATAAGGGGACATATTATTGTTTATTTGTCACAGATGGAGTGATGCACTTTACTCTTAAGAGAGATGCAATATGTTTATTAATATAAAATAGTGAATTAACAAAGTTTGAAAGTAAATGCAACAGTGGTTTAACAAGATTTCAAAGTAAGGTACGCTTGAGTATTTACTGCATAGAGGACAGGGTCAGAAAAACCTGTCAGGGAGACCCTCTGGTTGAGTCTTGAGCTTTGTAAAGGGTGCTGTTTCTTTCAAAACTCCTTCTCAGAGAAGAGTTCAGGTGTGGCTAGATCCAGAATTAGTCTTAGGTTTGGTCAACAGCTTATGTCTAAAGGACTGTATGTGCACAATCAATGCTTTATATCACTTAGCTAAGATTTCAAAGTTTATCATGCTATTAATAACTCACTGAGAATCTATTACCACAAGGAATCTCTCAACCTCAACAAGTAACCTTGAGAGGTGTCCTTATTCAAGAGGAGATGCTGTCATGCAGCCTGCTGCCATGCAGGAGAGCTCAGCAGGCCCTGGGCTGTTCACAATTTATAAAGAGGATTGACTTACAGTCATATTTGCATGCAGACTACAGAATTTAGTTTCTTCCAAACCTGGCTGCGGAATGGGAACATACCAGATCTTATTTAGGTTTGGGACCTTTGTGTGCTAGCAAAGGGATTCCCCAAGAAGACAGGATTGGAAGAGATCTAAGGGACTTTTGACTGCAATCCTCAGATACCCCAGGCAACTACATTTTATAGACTTTCTCATAAGGAGCTATGCCCCTCATATTAGGCTTTTTTTCTCAAAATGTTTTCATGATCAGCATATAGGTATAAGTGACCAGTAGAAGTGCATTTAGTGTAGAGATGTTACTGTCTTTCACTTTATGGTTCTTTCACCTCGTGTTACTTTTAAGCTGTTTATATCAGACACAGATATTTCCTCTCAGCAATTTTTTTTTTGATAGTCTAAACCCATGGTTCAGTTGTTTTTTTTGTTTTTAAATTAACACACAGTGGTATGGAAGAGGTTTCGCTGAGGGCAAAAAATGTTTTCTATTACAAAATTCACTTAAATGGACAGATGACATTGGGCTGGTAACACTTTCTCCATTGTGATATCAGTTAGTTGAAAAAAACCCAAATCACCAGTTTGTTTAGTGACAAGAAGGCAGCTAAATATATGGCTGTTATTATTCTAAAGCAGCATCAGAGCTGACAAAAGAACATTTTCAATAGTTTATTTTACCTAAGAGATCAACACCTTATATAAATGCCTGCAGATGGTTTTCAAACCTGACTTCTCTTTCCTAAGTTAGTTACCTAAGGTGCATTTACATAGATCTCAAAAAGAACTTCTTGCTCTTTAGCTACAGCTCACTTCCCACAGGCCAAACATAAAATTATTCATTACACTTGAGGGACTGCATTTGGATGAGTTGATGGTTTGCCTGAATGTTGCTTTTTAACTTGACTAGGCTGGGTAGATAGCTGTAGTCTGATAAAATGCTCTCATTTC
>NW_009936370.1:0-2458 GCF_000696875.1 Nestor notabilis | reverse complement strand
CTGCTGTTGACTCCTCTGCATCTCCTTTAGCTTTTCTGCGCATGATGTTCTGTTTATTCCTGCCTGCACTTGAGTAGTCTCCACTTTCTCACATTTAATTTAAGGCAAAAAAACCAGTAGGTTCAAACATCAGACAATGCAAAGAAAGGATCACACAACAGATAATTGTTTCCTGGAAAACCAGACCAAGAACATGGTTTCAGAAAGGCTACCTTTTGTTAAGATCTTTCCAAACCACTGTTTCTAGGATTAAAGGAAGGCTGTTCTTTGCTTCATGGACTCCTGGAGACTTAATCAGATTAAACTGTGAACATTGCATTCTGATAGTGTCACAGATATGCAGGCAATCCCAGTCAGTGAAAATACTTCTTGGTATGTGGTAAAGGAAAGATTAAAGAAGCCAGCTCCTATAATTATGGGGTCCAACTAATTTATAGATCCTTACATTGTCCACTCTTTGCTCTACACACAAACAGCTCAGAGAGAGGGTATAAGACCTGAAAAACCCACGAGGAATCTTATCGCAATATCCTAAGCAATATCCCTAATTTATGCAAATTTGCCTTTTTAAAATTAAACCTCTTCCTTCCAGATCAGCTGTTAGGAAATTAAAATAGAAGCAATCATGTCCACACAATGCAGTTAGGAAATCCGCACCACTGACACATTCAGGCTTGAAGAAGTCTCCATGTTGCAGTCATCTCTCCTTGGCCAGTGCCACTACTGTCTTCCTAGAGAAGCTACTAGTAGTTTCTATTTCTTCCTCTGGCAGGATCTTCAGGTTTCTTTGACTGATGACTTCCTTGGTGCTAGCTTCTTATTCCCCTGCTATTTTTATTTTTTTCTTTATGGTCTAGTTTGATTTTTCTTTGTTGTGAGATAGCCAGTGGATTATTTGATCCTGCTTTTCTATCTTCTTTCTTCCTTGTTGTTATAATAGCCATTGTGACTGTAGAAAATTAATTTGAGTAAGTGCAATCTAAAGACATTTGGGAGGTTTATTGTCACAGAACCAACCTTACAGGCTATATGTTCCTGAATCTTATTAGGTAATGGTAGTAAGACTTTGAATTTGACTCAGGGTTCTGTGCAAATGCAGAGAACTGAGTAGGAGACTCCTGTAATTTTTTGCCATAGACAGCACTGATGAAGAAAGCCATTTCACTCTATTATGACAAGATGGGAATGCTAGTTCTGAATCCCATTCATCTAACATGGAGATCATTAAAGTATGAATCAACTGAAATGATGGAACAAAATCTTCTGGACAGTTACAGGTGAAATGTTTTTTGTTCCATTTGATAGCTACTAGCTGAGAGAAATTTGTGGAAGCTGGAAGAAATGCAGATATTTTTCAGGAAAATCCTTACTGTAATCAATAGAACTTAGTAACTAAATCCATATCTTTGCTAAGCAGTGCTTTTCTCAATTTCTTTCATTTAATACTTTGGGCAGGGCAAGTGATGTGGCCTATTACTCCTGCATCAATGTATTAACCCTTCCCTGTGCTTTTCTCTATTCTTCCTTTGTTCTTTCACTGCCTTTTCTTCCTAAGAAAACAATTAAAAAAAAATCAGTGTGAAATATATGTACATGTTAAATATTATTAAAGGTCTTATAAGACTGCTTGTGGAATATGTATATGCGAATATATAAAAGATGATCAAATTTTCCACTGCTGTTAGGAGTGATGTATTAAAAACAGACATTTGATTCATGAGAGCCATGAGATATCTTGTTAGAGACAAGATTTTCACAGACACATTGAAACTATACTAGATTACATGAAGCTAGGAGGAAATGCCAGTAGTATTTAGCAAATAAATTGAGAAAACACTTGAACCGATGAAACCAGACAATTACTAGTTGCCACTTATTCTTTAATATTTGCTGAATGAATGAAGACCTCAGGCCCGCTGTAGGAGAGGATCAGGTGCAAGACCACCTTAAGAACCTGAATGTGCACAATTCAATGGGACCTGATGAAATCCATCCAAGGGTCCTGAAGGAGCTGGCGAATGAAGTTGCTAAGCCACTGCCCATCATATTTGAGAGGTCATGGCAGTCAGGTGAAGTTCTGGATGACTGGAAGAAGGGAAATGTAACCCCCATTTTCAAGAAGGGGAAGGTGGAAGACCCATGGAACTATAGACCAGTCAGTCTCACCTCTGTGCCCAGCAAAATCTTGGTGCAGATTCTCCTGGAAAGCATGCTAAGGCACACGAAAAACAGCGAGGTGGTTGGTGACAGCCAACATGGTTTTACTAAGGGGAAATCTTGCCTGACCAATTTGGTGGCCTTCTATGATGGGGCTACATAACTGATGGACAGCGACAGGGAATTTGACATCATCTACCTGGACTTTTGCAAAGAGTTCGACACTGTCCTGCATAGCATCCTTGTCACTAAATTGGAGAGACATCGATGTGATGAATGGACCACTCAGTGGATAAAGAAC